>NC_134353.1:64954720-65104720 GCF_048569485.1 Anomaloglossus baeobatrachus
GATTTATAAAAATTAGTTTTTACTATGGACCTAAGAAGTAAGGCTATGTGCGCACGTTGCGCAAATACATGCAGTTACGCTGCGCTTTGTAGCGCAGCGTAACTGCATGCGTCCTGCGTCCCCTGCACAGTCTATGGAGATTGTGCAGGGGCCGTGCGCACATGGCACTTTTAGAGCGCAGCGCTTCGGCTACTGCTGAAGCGCTGCGTAAAAAGAAGTGACATGTCACTTCTTTCTGCGCGTTGCCGGCAGCTCCTGCTCTGTCTATGGGAGGAGCTGCAGGCAGAGCGCATGGAATCGGCTTCACTACGGACATTTTCTGCAGCGATTAGAAGCGCACATGTGCTCTTCAGATCGCTGCAGAAATTTCTGCAGTGAACTGTACGCAACGTGCGCACATAGCCTAACAGACAGGTAGTTGCTTACTACCTGCCAGCTGTACATACACAGCACAGGCTCAGAGCAGTTAGAGCCCTCCTGTCGGTGACGTTAACAGAGCAGCTCTTGGTCTTCCGTTTTGCTGTGGTAGCGGGCCGTGACTACTGACATCACCCAGATTGACAGCCGGCTCCCTGCAGTGAGTTGGCAGTGAGCCGGCGGTCAGTCAGCGCATGATGTCCGCTATCGAAGCCTTGTCAACAGAGTAAAAAACTGATGAGAAGCTGCGTCCATGTCTGTGACGATAGCAGCAGACACAGAATTGCCAGCAGGAGCGCTCAGTGACCACTAACGGGCCAGGCAGAACAGGGAGGTTGTTAGCAACTACCTGCCTCCTAGATCTTAGGCTCATCTAATATATAAAGGTGTGTGTGTGTGTATCCGCCGAAGGAATCCGCACTGTCACATTTACAATTACGAAATTTTGCTCACACCTCATTTATATCAGGGAATTTCATAGACTATGTTTTTGAGGGGAAATATTTAACCCTGCGATTCAGTTATTTGCCCGAAAAAAACACTTTTTGGATGTGTGAGGTAATATATTGGCTGTTTTGACTGGTAGGCTGGATATTTATCAGGTGACCTATAGCAACCAATCACAGCTCTGCTTCTATTTTCATAGTATGACAGCACATGTCAGATATTGGTGGTGAGTGTGAGGGTAGTGGGTAAAAAAAATAAAATAAATAATTCTCGACATACCTTTTAAGGTCTACAACCCTTACCCTTTCTGGTTACATGGATGATTTGCAGCAGAGTCTTCCATTCTGCACCCTGCGTTAACATATCCGGGTCACATTGACCCCATGGTACCTGATAAGGCTATGTGCACACTAGAAAAGTGATTTTTCTCAAGAAAATTTCTTGAGAAACTTCTGGGAGTTAAAGATTACAGCACCTGCAGTAAAAAAAACTGCACCAAAACTGCGGGACAAACGCATGCGGTTTTGCCGCATTTTTGGTGTATTTTTGCCGCGGTTTTTGCTCAGGTGGATGGATGGTGGATGGATGGATGTGGATGGATGGATGAGGGATGGTGGATGGATGGATGGTGGATGGATGGATGATGGATGGATGGATGATGGATGGATGGATGGATGGATGATGGATGGATGGATAGATGATGGATGGATAGATGATGGATGGATAGATGATGGATGGATAGATGATGGATGGATGGATAGATGATGGATGGATGGATAGATGATGGATGGATGGATAGATGATGGATGGATGGATAGATGATGGATGGATGGATAGATGATGGATGGATAGATGATGGATGGATGGATAGATGATGGATGGATAGATGATGGATGGATAGATGATGGATGGATAGATGATGGATGGATAGATGATGGATGGATAGATGATGGATGGATAGATGATGGATGGATAGATGATGGATGGAATAGATGATGGATGGATAGATGATGGATGGATAGATGATGGATGGATAGATGATGGATGGATAGATGATGGATGGATAGATGATGGATGGATAGATGATGGAGGGGATAGATGATGGAGGGATAGATGATGGATAGATGATGGATGGATAGATGATGGATGGATGGATAGATGATGGATGGATGGATAGATGATGGATGGATGGATAGATGATGGATGGATGGATAGATGATGGATGGATGGATAGATGATGGATGGATGGATACATGATAGATGGATGGCTAATGGATGATGGATTACATCTTTTATTTGTGATATATGTAATCCCCCCCCCCCTTCCCCACAGTATACAGTTAGGTCCAGAAATCTTTGGACAGTGACAATTTTCGCGAGTTGGGCTCTGCATGCCACCACATTGGATTTGAAATGAAACCTCTACAACAGAATTCAAGTGCAGATTGTAACGTTTTAATTTGAAGGTTTGAACAAAAATATCTGATAGAAATTGTAGGAATTGTACACATTTCTTTACAAACACTCCACATTTTAGAGGTCAAAAGTAATTGGACAAATAAACCAAACCCAAAAAAAAATTTTGTTTCAATATTTTGTTGCGATTCCTTTGGAGGCAATCACTGCCTTAAGTCTGGAACCCATGGACATCACCAAACGCTGGGTTTCCTCCTTCTTAATGCTTTCCCAGGCCTTTACAGCCGCAGCCTTCAGGTCTTGCTGGTTTGTGGGTCTTTCCGTCTTAAGTCTGGATTTGGGCAAGTGAAATGCATGCTCAATTGGGTTAAGATCTGGTGATTGACTTGGCCATTGCAGAATGTTCCACTTTTTTTGCACTCATGAACTCCTGGGTAGCTTTGGCTGTATGCTTGGGGTCATTGTCCATCTGTACTATGAAGCGCCGTCCGATCAACTTTGCGGCATTTTGGCTGAATCTGGGCTGAAAGTATATCCCGGTACACTTCAGAATTCATCCGGCTACTCTTGTCTGCTGTTATGTCATCAATAAACACAAGTGACCCAGTGCATTGAAAGCCATGCATGCCCATGCCCATCACGTTGCCTCCACCATGTTTTACAGAGGATGTGGGTGTGCCTTGGATCATGTGCCGTTCCCTTTCTTCTCCAAACTTTTTTCTTCCATCATTCTGGTACAGGTTGATCTTGGTCTCATCTGTCCCTAGAATACTTTTCCAGAACTGAGCTGGCTTCATGAGGTTGTTTTTTCAGCAAATATAACTCTGGCCTGTCTATTTTTGGAATTGATGATGGGTTTGCATCTAGATGTGAACCCTTTGTATTTACTTTCATGAGTCTTCTCTTTACTGTTGACTTAGAGACAGATACACCTACTTCACTGGAGTGTTCTGGACTTCAGTTGATGTTGTGAACGGATTCTTCTTCACAAAGAAAGTATGCGGCGATCATCCACCACTGTTGTCGTCCGTGGACGCCCAGGCCTTTTTGAGTTCCCAAGCTCACCAGTCAATTCCTGTTTCTCAGAATGTACCTAACTGTTGATTTTGCTACTCCAAGCATGTCTGCTATCTCTCTGATGGAGTTTTTCTTTTTTTTTTCAGCCTCAGGATGTTCTGCTTCACCTCAATTGAGAGTTCCTTAGACCGCATGTTGTCTGGTCACAGCAACAGCTTCCAAATGCAAAACCACACACCTGTAATCAACCCCCGACCTTTTAACTACTTCATTGATTACAGGTTAACGAGGGAGACGCCTTCAGAGTTAATTGCAGCCCTTAGAGTCCCTTGTCCAATTACTTTTGGTCCCTTGAAAAAGAGGAGGCTATGCATTACAGAGCTATGATTCCTAAACCCTTTCTCCGATTTGGATGTGAAAACTCTCATATTGCAGCTGGGAGTGTGCACTTTCAGCCCATATTAATATATAGAATTGTATTTCTGAACATGTTTTTGTAAACAGCTAAAATAACAATACTTGTGTCACTGTCGAAATATTTCTGGACCTAACTGTATGTGATAGATGCAGTGACACTGGTGGGTCCCTCGGATCTGAGATCTCACAGGGTCACTGCCGCGGCGGTGACGTCACGCTATAACCGCTGACTAGGTCGTGTGAGGATACACAAGTTCTCGCGAGTGGTAATGTGATCTGCGTGGAAAATGTCCTGGAGTTGCCCGTGGAGCCTCGTACATGGAGCTGCATTGAGCACTCTGCTCACTGTGTTTTATTTCAAATAAAGGCTTTCCGTGTGTGTGTGTGTGTGTGTGTGTGTGTGTGTGTGTGTGTGTGTGTGTGTGTGTGTGTGTGTGTGTGTGTGATCACTGACAGATTAGTGATGGCGTGTCACAGACGCTGCCATTACTAATTGTGGCCTTAGCGGCAGCTATGGGCTGCCTGCCGTTAACTCATTCATTACCCCGTTGCCACTGCATCACGGCAATCGGGATGACGCAAAACGCAGGGTAGTGTTGAACATTACCGCTATACCGGGGTATACCGCACATCATGCTACCCGCGGTATTTCGCGATTACATTAACAGTGAAATGAAATACCGCAGGTACCTGCAGAAAAGAAGTGACATGCACATTTCTCAAGAAAATCTGCAGAAAAGTATGTTCTTGAGGAAATAAAACGCAGTGTGCGCATAGCTATTTTTTCCCCCATAAGGTTTGGTGGGAAATGTCTGCAGAAAGATTACAAGCATTTCTCAAGAAATTTTTGCAGCAAAACCGCGGGTAAAAACGCAGTGTGCGCACAGGGCCTAAGGGTCAAGTATGCAGCTCTGTGTGGACACATTCATTAGATGACAAGACCACTTGGATTATGTTACCATGGCGACGGCATTGCTTTGGACATGTATGTGTCGCGCGCGGAGGAGGGGACGCTGCTCTCTCCCACTGCTCGGGTCTGGCCGCCGCTGCTCTGCGGCTGCTGCTGCTCGGTGGCTCAAGCGATGGCCGGATCCCGGGGACTCGAGCGGCGCTCCTCGCCCGTGAGTGGAAAAGGGGTGGTTTGTTTTGGGGATATTGTCCGTGACTCCACCCACGGTTGTGGTGATTTTTGATGACACCACCGCTGCTCCGGATGGGGATCCCGGGGACGGTGACAAGGAGCAGCTATGGTTGTTATTCTCCCCTCCGTGGGTAGGGGGGTTGGTTGTCCCGGGGCCCCAGTGATGGGGTAGGAGAGAGTGTCAGGCGGGTTATGGGGCCTGATGAGGTGCAGGGACGCAGGGGCAGCGCTGTGCCGCACGGCACGGAGGTACTCACTCAGCCCAAGGATGATGACACAGTTCACGGTAAACAAGCGGCTGGTTGGACGGCTCCCTCGGACGGCTGCGGTGCTGATGTTCCCTGCAAGTTAGCGGTGACTGTCTCTTCCCTGTACCTAAGTACGGTAGTTGGTATCGATGGGTTCCCACCGGTAACCCGCTCCCCGGCTTGGATATGGGCCGGAGGAGCCCCTCTTTGCCCGCAGGCGCTGGCCCTGAGGAACTGGTGCCTTGGCGGTGGCGGTGTCCCCCTCTCACGGTTGGACCTTTGCCTTCAATCGGGACTTAGTTGTTTGGAAACCCGGAGGTCCCCTTCACTGACGGATTTGGCAAATTACGGCGACTCCAAGCCTTGCCGGGGTCCGAAAGGCCCCTGCCAATGGTGCTGGCCTCTCTGTGTACCGGTCCGGTACCGCCGGGCCACCACCCGTCCACGGTCCTTTCGGCAACTCCAATCGGCCACTCCTGCAGACGGTCACCGCCGTCTGCCAACCTTGCTTTCTCAGTCCGGGGCACACACCCGGACGCTCTGTCAGTTTTTGCTTGCTCTACTGCCACTTCACTTTATTCCTTCCACTTTCACTGCCCTAGCTGGACTGCTTCCCTTCCAAACTCTATCTGCTGGTTTTCCCGCCTCCAGGACTGTGTACTCCTTGGTGGGTGGAGACCAACCGCCTGGCTCCACCCCCTGGAGTGGACATCAGCCCCTGGAGGAGGGCAACAAGGGTTTTGTGTTCTGACCTTGATGTGCCTGCAGGGAGTGTGGGGTGTGTAGGTGTTGTGCTCTGTGGCCCCTGGCTTGTCCAGGGCGACACATATGAATATTCCTATAAGACATTATTATTTTTAAATAAGTCCTATTGCAACATTGCTTAATTTTCGATGCTGTAGCACAGCTGTTGTGAAGCCGTACATAGTGTTTAATCATGGCCGTGCGGTACCGGGTCATGGAGGGCAGCAGCGGTGCTCCAGGGACGAACGGTACCCAACAAGTGCTATCAAGTAGCAGCTGTGCGATCTTCATAAAGGAGATTGTCGGCTCCTCTATTGTCTGCCTTTCCTCTTCAGCACTTAGCTGGGTGCAGGGAAATATTAACCTTGGAAAACACTGGTATTATTTATTTATTTTTTTTTCCCTAATATTATTCAGACTGATTAGTAATTTTATTTTTATTTTTCTCATACTATTCCGTTAAACCTTTTTTGCACATTGCCATACATTTACCCACAGTAGTTTTTTGCTTTACTGCCCAGGATCAAAGCTTAACTCCTATATACAGTGTGTCCACCCATATCCTGTCCACCGCTATTAACATGAGAACGGTGGCAGCTATAGGCATAGAAGTGGTGTCTAGGTATAGTAAAGTAGCCATGCGTTACGCAATGAAAACACCTATAGCGCCACCTGGTGGAAAACAATAGTTAGCATTTTTATCTCGAAAATGGTGCGAGAGAGAAAAAAAGTGAATTACAAAGCTGCAGGGCATCATCAATTCAATACGAAGTGACACCTTGCATACAGAAATGCTATGATATGAAACCCATGACCCCCCCATTGAATGCTGGTCACACATATGGCACTCATTTAACTTTGATCCTGAAAGTGGCCCCCGTCAGCTGCAATGCACATCTGGCCTCTGGACAGCATACTGTATGTTGCTGCACGTTGTGCAATATGGTAGGTGACACGTTGGCACAAGCTTCTGTGATACGTGGTCGTAGGTCCTGCAATGTTGGTGGAGGGGTCGCATACACCTGCTGTTTGATGTGACCTCACAGAAAGAAGTCCAGTGGGGTCAGGTCAGGTGAGCGGAGGCCACTCCATACAGCCACCATACCCAATGACTTGTAGGAAGGTCTCCATGAGGCATCGCTTCACGTCCGCAGCCTTGTGAGTGTTTCACTTTCTAATCATAGCATTTCTGTATTCAAGGTGTCGATTCGTATAGAATTGATGATGCCCTACAACTTTGTAATTCACTTTTTTTCTCTATCTCGTTCCATTTTCAAGATAAAAATGCTAACTCCGTTGTTTTCCACCAGGTGGCGCTATAGGTGGTTTCATTGCGTAGCGCATGGCTACTTTATTATACCTAGACACCACTTCTATGCCTATAGCTGCCGCCGTTCTCAAGTAAAAGGCAGTGGACAGGATATGGGTGGACACACTGTATACTGAAGTCAATATGGTTATATGACACTAAAGTGTTTTGTTTTGTTTTTTTTTCTTCCCAAAGGGACAACATATCTCTCTATAAACCCAGTTTAGTTCGCTCGCAGGGTGCTGATGGGTTCTGGTAATAGTTATGGGGCTCTCTGCCACCATGTTTGTCATGTAATGGCGGCTATAGGTGTATTTAGAAGTCCAAGGACTGTATGTCGGGGAAGGAGGGGTAGAACGGTTGTTCCAGGGGAACTTTAGGGAAGGCTGAGCTATTGCACGTTGGGGCGGTGGCAAGGGGCAGAACAATTGTATTGGGGGCGAGGGGCAGAATGATTGTATCTGTTCAGATGGTGTAATGCCAATCCCAATGTTAGGCTTGTTGGATAGCGTAATGCTGATCCCTTTGTTATACGGGGAGTGGATGACCCTGTGGTCGAAATTATTTATATTCATTCATTTGTTAGGGTTATGCAAATTGTCTCTTCGGAGAAGATGAGGACTTGAACTTCTAGCGCCTCCTATTGGCCAATAATCAGTATCTTTTTTTAATGAGCTTTGCCACAAGACTTGGGATCAGAAGCTAAACTAGACACTTCCATTTGCAGACACGTGTTTTGGGTTGTGTGCTCATCAGTGCAAAGCAGAAGATCTGATTTGGCTAGGGGAGAAACTTCTGTCAAAAGAATTAAGGGGGAATGTTTCTTCTTCTGGAGAGTGCCATGTTGGCATAAAGAGACTTCTAGGCAATACCTTGAGTCGTGTCTTGTTTGGATTTTATCCTCAGTCAATGGGCAAGACTCCTTATAGGATCCGTATTGACTTTTAGGATTTCTGCTTTCTCTAGGTGGCGCTAGAGTTCTAGTTCTCCTTCTCTGCATATATAATTTCCCAGAGGAGACTTCCTGAGGCTGTGTGCGCACGTGTGCGCTCTGCACCGCACCGAAAAGGTGCGCTTCAGAGCGCAGCTGAAAAGCTCCATTCTGAAGCGCATGGTGCCGGCGAGAACGTGCGCTCTGCCTGCAGCTCCTGCCATAGACAGAGCAGGGGCTGCCGGCAAAGCGCATGGAAAAAGTGACATGTCACTTCTTAGAACGCAGCGATTCGGGCAGCAGCCGAACCGCTGCGTTCTAATATGCCACGTGTACACGGCCCCTGCACAATCTCCATAGACTGTGCAGGGGACGCAGGACGCATGCAGTTACGCTGCGCTACAAAGCGCAGCGTAGCTGCATGAATTACGCACACGTGCGCACATAGCCTTACACTGGTTTGCTGCTCTCCAGGTATATTACCCCCTTAGTCCTATGTTAGGGTTAGTAATGTCATGGCACATCCGCAGGCTGCGCACATTGTGAGGAATACTCTGCTCTTATGATCCTATTCATTGATAAGGGTATAATCTGCAGGATAAATCACCCTGCTGCAGACATAACTCTAAACCGCAGGTCTTCTTTTTTTGTAAATTCTGGTCTTTTTTTTTTTTTTTTTGATAGTTACTAATGGTATATGGATAATCCGCTGTGTGTTACTGTAGCAGCATGGAGGATGAGGTTTGGTGAAAGATGTGTGACCCTTTGTGACATCCGTATATTGGGCAACAGGGTGACTGGACTACATGCTCTGTTTTGCTGACTTGTTACCCCATGTACCTGTAATGGGACATTTCTCTAAGACTAGGTTCACATTTCCGTTAAAATGTATCAGTCACAATCCGCGGCTCTATCCGTTTAGCGGATTCCGTTGTTTCCCATAGACTTCTATTAGTGGCGGATTGCGACTGATGACCTTGCGTTGCATCCGCTGCGTCGCGGTCAGTCGTTTTTGGACTGACCGCCGGGCGGGAGCAATGCAGAATGTAACGTTCTTCTGGCCGTCAAAATTAACGCGACGCGCAGGAATCCGTCGCCATCCGTCACGCTTGTAATGTATGTCTATGGTGCTGGATTCCGTCGTAATCTGTCCCAAACACAAACTGATCATGACTGATCCGTCAAGAAACGGACGCATAGCGGATGTAACGGACACGTCGGATCAGTTTTTCACAGGATTCCTGTGAAAAACACATCCGTTGCGTCAGTTGACCTCTAAACAACAACTGATCCGTTGCTGACGGACCTGACGGGTTTAAAACAACGGAAATGTGAACCTAGCCTAAGTGAAGTGGTGTTTGCTCATTTACACCATAATGTCCATCCGGTCCCGTCCTCAATGTCCTTTTCCAGGCTGCGGTGACTTCATGCTATGTGGACACGACTGCTGCCTCTTTATGTATAGCGGATGAAGTATTTACAATGTTTTATATTTTACACTGTTGCAGTTTACAACGTAGATTAAAGCAGAGGACATATCATATTGTCGCTCGCATTTTAATTAATGTATTAAATTCTACAGCCGCAATTTTGTAATACAGCTTCCGGGATGCCCAGACTACTGAGTAGCCAAAAGTTAGAACCCAAATCAATTACTTGTGCCAAGAAGTTAAAGCGCACCAATCAGCAGGATTTTCCTATATAACCTAAAGCCAGTGCTATACTGGCACTATCAGGCTGATTCTATACATACCAGCTAGGATGTATAGGTTTTTAAACACACACAAGTAAAATGAGCAGTTTTTGAGTGGCAGTAGCTGCTGATAGCTGGGGTGGGTATTCATAATTATTCCCGCCCCCCTGCCTTTCCATTTTTGTTTATGGTAATTCAGAATATAGAATAGTTTTACTAAGTGACTAGAAGGACATGTGCTGATGTCCTACCCATGTGACCAGAAGGGGTGGGGCCTCAGCCAACAGAAAAATGTTGCTTTCTTGTATCAGCTATGTTGGCTGAGGCCCCGCCCTTTCTGGTCACATGGGTATGACATCAGCACAGGTCCTTCTAGTCACTTAGTAAAACAATTCTATATTCTGAATTACCATAAACAGGAATGGACAGGCAAGGGGCGGGAATAACTATGAATACCCACCCCAGCTATCAGCAGCTACTGCCACTCAAAAACTGCTCATTTTACTTGTTTGTGTTTTAAAACCTATACATCCTAGCTGGCATTTATAGAATCAGCCTGATAGTGCCAGTATAGCACTGGCTTTAGGTTATATAGGAAAATCCTGGTGATGTGCTTTAGGCTACTTTCACACACCAGTTTTTTTCCATCAGGCAAAATCCGGAAAATAAACGGATAAAACTGATCCGACGCTGGATCCGTTTTATCCCCGTTGATTTGTATTAGCGCCGGATTGTGCTGGATGTCCTTGCATTGCATCCGGCTTTTGCCAGATCCGTCATAATTGGCTAATCCGGCAGCCGGATGGAACGTCTCTTGTAACGTTTTTTTCTCTGACAAAAAAAAGTATTGCCGGCGCGATACGGTGTGATTTACAACAGAGGCCTATGGAGGCCGGATCCGGCGTATTGCGGCAAAAAACGGATGCGGCCACTGGATCCGTTTTTTTAAACTGAGCATGCTCCAATGTATTGTAAAAAAACAGATCCAGAAAAAAAAATGGATGATACTGATGCGCCGGATCCTTTTTGACGGATCAGGTATACCGGATCCGTAACAAAAAAAAATCCGGCGCATTCGTTTTTGCATATTTTGCGCCGGATCCATTGCATCAGGCACACGCCGGATTGTGCCTGATGCCAAAAAACTGATGTGTGAAAGTAGCCTTAATCAGCATCTTCTGTCTCCTGAGCGCCAGCCCCCCCCCTCCCCACCCTACTATTGACTCCACCTATGTGCCAATACTGCACCCATTCTGCACATGTGCAGTGCAAATTTAGTAGGGGTCAGTTGAAATTCATAGCCCGTGACACGACTTATCCGGACAGAAGTTGAGTGTTGCAGATGACCCCAGAGCTTAGAGAAGATGCTGAGCGCTCCTCGGCCTCCGGTCTGTCTGGGTCTAGTTGTACACCTTTCTTTTAGGAATCCGAAAACTCCTTTTCAGCACAATCTGCTTTCCCCATTGCTGTACCCAGTGCGGATGATTATTCAGCGGCTCCGTCATTCTCGCGCCTGTGGTTCTGGGTGGCCATAGTTTATACAGCAGCGGTTTTCCTGATATTAATGTGGCGAGCAGCTTTCTCTCCTCCGGTTTACCACTATGCTTTTTCCTTTGACCTGATTCTTAGCAAGCGTGAACACGTTGGAGCACAGTTATTAATGCGTCTGACAGTTACAGATGAAGCTTAGGGGGTGTTTTGACAAACCGATAACTATTCCCGAATATTGTGATTTTTTTTTTTTTTTTTTTTTTTTTTTTTTTTCTCCCCCATCCCCGATGAATTAGCAAAATGTTCGTTTGTCAGGAGATTCAATTTTTATTTTTTTTGCCATCATTATTAACAGTATGTTCACTATTGCACACTGGATGCATTTCATATCAAAAAGTGTGAACAGGCCGATAAACGAGCGTCGATCGGCAATCATTAACCCCTTGTCTGCTACATAGTTACATTGGTTGGAAAAAAAAAAAAAAAAAGCCCTCGGTCCATCTAGTTCAGCCTTCGTCCACCAATTCTACATTTTGTCATTAAATCGCTTAGAACCAAGTGTTGTGTACTGAGGAAATCATGAAAAAAAAAAAAAATCGTCTTCATGACCCCATGGTACCAGAGAAGGGATAAAGGCGTGTTCCCATGTCCAAGATCCTATTCCAATATGTAGTAGGTGTAATAATAATACCAAATGGCTCCAATTAGAAATGTAGTATAATTCTCCTGATATAGCCATGTCTCTTACCTCATGTGCAGGGCATTGCAACTTAGGTATCCATGGTTATGACAATTAATATAGTAAGTTAGTTGCTTGTTGTTGTAACAAAGGATACTTAACCTCATATGCAGAGCAATGCAGCTTAGGTATCCATGTTTATGACCATGAACAGCTAAGCGTCACTTTGCGTGGTTGTAACCATGGATACCTGCACTGCAATGCACTGCACATGAGGTATGAGACATAGCCTAGTTCTCCTGATATAGCCATTTTCACACACACAATATTATTATTAATAATTTTATTATTAGTTTTATTATTAGGTTTATTAGTTTCATTATATTTTTATTATTATTATTTATTATTATTTTTATTATATTTTTATTTTTAATTATTTTTATTTAATATTTCAGATGGGAAACCCCTTTAAGATGCATTTACTTGGCACCATGTGGTTTGGGGGTACATTAAAATTAATCAGTGAGTGATTGATTTGGCGCAGAATGCAAAGTCTTGGGGTGCAATTCATCATTTGCAACTTATTGATGTCACTTTTTGTGGTATTTGCTGCCTCTTCTTTTTTTTTTCTTTTTTCACTCAAGTCTTCAAATTAAGGTGTTTTTGTTTTTTTTTTTTTGTTTTTTGTTTTCAACCAGTTTGTCTTTTTTTTTTTTTTTTTTTATTCTTTAAAAAGGTCATAAAAAGGCGCCAAAATTGAAACCTCCAGAAAGTTCAGTCCGGGCAGGGAAATAATGCGGCGTTTGGTAAAAGTTGCATTTTGTGAATCTAACAGATCTAGAGAAGGAACGCGATCGAGGAAAAATAAGAAAAGACTTAAAGGAAAAGAGCACTTAAAAAGTGCCAAAAAAAGAAGATAAAGCGCAAATAATAAAGCAACTAAACAATGGAAATAAGGGAAATGATGAATCGGATCCTTAGTGTATTTATATTTCGCACCTTTTTAATTAGCGCTTATTATAAAGAAGACGCTCGTCGACTGGTGTTTTTGCACCGACTGACAAATGTTGTCGGGAGCAGAAGGATGGATGGCGAATGTTTGTTCTGTCTCCATTCTGTATTGTTTCCAAGCCGCGCCAATGACTAGCCGATTATCAAGATAGTGGATTAATGTTGCTTTTATTCACAGGTCTACGCGTTTCGGAAGACACAGCTTCCTTCCTCAGGACTAGCAAGAAACATCAAATCAGATTTGATGTTTCTTGCTAGTCCTGAGGAAGGAAGCTGTGTCTTCCGAAACGCGTAGACCTGTGAATAAAAGCAACATTAATCCACTATCTTCATAATCGGCTAGTCATTGGCGCGGCTTGGAAACCCTTACTCTACTACTCCCTGTTATCTGCCAATCGAGGGACCGCTGCCGTGGCTTGGAGTTTACAGACATGCTGGTATAGGAGTTGTGACTTTCACAACCCCTATAGGTGAGTAGGACCACCTCTTTCTCTCCCCCACTGTTATCGGGGTAAGACCCTATTGCGCTTTATGCGTTTATCTCATTCTGTATTGTTGGCAGGGAGGCTTTTGTTTCCCGGGGGACGTGCCACCGACCATTATTGTATGCTGGCACGGCAGATCCGATCAGCCGGTGACTGAGCGCTTTGCTTGTTTTTCGGTGTAATCCTGACCTCTAGCGCACCTGGATTCAATATGGCTGCCTTCACGTCCTCTGCCGGTTTGCCGGCTTATTTTTAGGCTCTGGCAGCCTGGTAACAGGGTACAGGATTATTAATATTTGCCTTGAGCGTCTGATTTTCTGAAGAGCTGCTTAGTATTCGTCTCTGGCATCGCTGAGGCTGGCAGCCGGTATTGTGCCGGCGTGACTTGCTCCTCTGCCCTCGTCATTAGACTGCTCCATTTCTGTACAACCAGGCATAGTAATCTCACTCGGAACCCTTTTTTTTTTTCGGGGTCCTCTGTCCACATTTACAGTTTCCGTTCCAATATTCGACATTGACTTTCCTATTCCGCGCCGATGTCTGAAGACGTTTGACATCTTTGTTGCATTTTTCCTTAACCCCTTCAGCCCCCGGGCACTTTCCGTTTTTGCATTTTTGTTTTTTTTCCTCTTTCTTCCGAGAGCCGTAACATATTTTTATTTTTCTTTCAATTTTGCCATATGAGGACTTGTTTTTTTGCGGGACAAGTTGTACTTTTAAACGAAACCATAAGTGTTACCATATAGTACTGGAAAACGGCAAAAAAATTCCCAAGTGCGGAAAAATTGCAAAAAAAAGTGTGATCGTACAATAGTTTTTGGGATATTTAATTCACAGTGTTCACTATATGGTAAAACCGATGTATCTATGTGATGCCTGAGGTCAGTTCGAGTTTGTAGACCCCAAACATGAATAGGGTTACTTGTATTTAAGGGGTTAAAAAAAAATCACAAGCTTGTCCAAAAAAAGTGGTGCACGTTTTGCGCCATTTTCCAAAACCCATAGTGTTCTCATTTTTCGGGATCTATGGATCAGTGATGGCTTATTTTTTGCGTCTCGAGCTGACGTTTCTAATGGTACCGTTTTTGCTCAGATGCTACGTTTTGATCGCCTGTTACTGCATTTTGCGCAGAATTTGTGGCAACCAACAAACGTAATTTTGCCATTTGGAATTCTTTGCCGCTACGCCGTTTACTGATCAGATTCATTGATTTTATATTTTGATAGATCGGGCATTTCTGAATACCAAATGTGTATAATTTTTTATTTTTTTTTAACCCTTAAATTTTCAATGGGGTGAAAGGGGGGTGATTTGAACTTTTAGTTTTTTGTTTTTTTTTACTTTTTTTAAATTTTATTTTACTAGTCCCCCTAGGGGGCTATAGCGATCAGCAATCTGATCGCTCTTATCTATCTGCTGATCACAGCTACAGAGCTGAGAACTGCAGATTTGCTGCTTTACTTTCAATGCCGGCTATATTCCGGCACTGAGAGGAAGTGACTCATGTTAGCTACAGGCGTCATCACATGACCCTGTGCTACCATGGCAACCACCGAAAATCACGTGATCATGTTACGTAACGTCTGATGGGGGCGGGGTATGTCACTGTCATGGCGGCGCGCACATACATCTCGCTGCCAGATTTTGGCAGCGAGATGTAAGGGGTTAATGGCCGCGGGTGGAAGCTATTCCACCCGCGACTAGCAGGCACACGTCAGCTGTTAAAAAACAGCTGATATGTGCGCGGATCGCCGCCGCCTGCCTGGGGCGGGGATTAACTGCACACGATCCATGACGTACCCAGTACGTCATGGGTCGTTAAGGGGTTAATACTGACTTAGCCAGCAGATCACGCAGGGTGGACTTTTTTCAGTTTCTCGCAGGCCATGTGCTTTGAAAATCTGGAAAAAGTTAACGAAGCATGGTGTTCGACTGTTAGGCTTTGTGCGCACGTACATGCTGAAATTTCTGCAGCGATTTGACAGCACATATGCGCTTCAAATCGCTGCAGAAACACTGCGTAATGGATGCAGTGTGTCAGCAGAATAAATCCCGATTTCATGCGCTCTGGATGCTGCCCCCACCACACAGAGCGGGAGCTGCACCAAAAGCGCACGGAATAATTGACATGCTGCTTTTTTGAACGCACGGATTTGGGTCAAAATTTTAGCACCCAAATCGCTGCGTTCAAAAAAAATCAACGTGCGCACGTCTTATACATACATAGATTGTGAAGGGGACGCAGAACGCGTGCATTTACTAGCGTAAATGCATGAATTTATGCAATGCAAAAAAAGCGGGTAAAAACGCAGTGTGCGTAGGCCCTGTGCACACACTGCGTTTTTACCCGCTTTTTTTTTTTTTTTGCGTTTTTGCTGCAGAAATTTCTTGAGAAAATGGTTGTAACCTTGCAGATATTCCTCAGCAAAACTTATGGAAATTTTTTTTTTTTTGTCAGGAACGTGCTTTCTGCAGAATTTCTTGAGAAAAAGATTTTGCATGTCACTTCTTTTCTGCAGGTACCTGCGTTTTTTGCCATAGATAATGGTAAAAATCCGCAGGGACCAACCTGCTGAAAAAAACGCACCAAAACGCGGTAAAAACGCATGCGGTTTTCGGTGTGTTATTGGTGCGTTTTTTGACCACAAGTGCAATAATCTTTCAGACTCAAGAAATTTCTTGAGAAAAATCCTTTTTTCTTGTGTGAACAGTGCCTTATACACACTTGCTTTTTTTTTCTTTACCCCGAACTGAAATAACAACCTGCTCCGGTTATTGCTGCGTTTTTGAAAGCAGCAGCTTATGAATTCTTTCAGCTGTTTTGATGCGTTTTTCACCAATACAAAGCAATAAGGATTAGTGATGAGCGGGCACTACCATGCTCGGGTGCTCTGTACTCGTAAGTAGTGATGAGCGGGCACTACCATGCTCAGGTGCTTTGTACTGGTAACTAGTGATGAGAGGGCACTACCATGCTCAGGTGCTCTGTACTGGTAACTAGTGATGAGCAGGCACTACCATGCTCGGGGTGCTCTGTACTTGTAACTAGTGATGAGCGAGCACTACCATGCTCGGGCGCTCTGTACTCGTAAGTAGTGATGAGCGGGCACTACCATGCTCGGGTGCTTTGTACTCGTAAGTAGTGATGAGCGGGCACTACCATACTCAGGTGCTCTGTACTCGTAACTAGTGATGAGCAGGCACTACCATGCTCGGGGTGCTCGGTACTCGTAAGTAGTGATGAGCGGGCACTACAATGCTCTGGTGCTCGGTACTCGTAAGTAGTGGTGGGTGGGCACTACCATGCTCGGGTGCTCAGTACTTGTAACTAGTGATGAGCGGGCACTACCATGCTCTGGTACTCGTAACTAGTGATGAGCGGGCACTACCATGCTCGGATGCTCTGTACTGGTAACTAGTGATGAGCGGACACTACCATGCTCGGGTGCTCGGTACTGGTAACTAGTGATGAGCGGGCACTACCATGCTCGGGTGCTCGGTACTCGTAACTAGTGATGAGCGGGCACTACCATGCTCGGGTGCTCAGTACTCGTAACTAGTGATGAGCGGGCACTACCATGCTCGGGTGCTCGGTACTCGAACGAGCGCAACTTCACCACATTGGTATAATGGAAGTCAATGGGGAACTTGAGCATTTTCCCAGAAAAGTGTTCTTGCTCGCTCATCACTAATAATGATCACAGAACAGAGCCTGTGCTATTCAGTAATGGGCAGTGATACATCTGTGTGCATGAGCGCGAGGCTCGCAGCTTTTTACCTTTTACTTTCACTTTAGCTTTTTTTTTTTTTTTTATAAATTTTTATTAAAATGTGGCAATTTACAGTCCTCTGTAGTGAGTAACTGGGGCTGTGTGAGGCCACCTTCATAGTGTAGATCAGCAGTGTGACCTCGCTCGGTGCTTTGTGTCGTTACAATGTGTTTGTTATTGTGCATAGTTTGTGGCACTTGTGGTTAAACAGATGGTCTGAAATTTCGCCAAAACTTCTGCACAATACGAAGTGATTATGGCGAGGAGG
Organism: Anomaloglossus baeobatrachus; assembly: GCF_048569485.1. Lineage (NCBI taxonomy): Eukaryota > Metazoa > Chordata > Amphibia > Anura > Aromobatidae > Anomaloglossus > Anomaloglossus baeobatrachus. The sequence goes on from NC_134353.1 coordinate 64,972,206, forward strand.
AGCGATCGCTGCGCCCGGACATACTTGTAGCTGTATGGAGACAGTATGTAATGGGGTCCCTGAACCTCCCACACATAGGCGTCCATTAGAATGGAGCCGGGGCTGTGTGCGCCTGGTGGCTGTGTATACCCGCTGCTGTGTGGCCGGGGGCTGTGTATACCCGCTGCTGTGTGGCCGGGGGCTGTGTACACCCACAGCTGTGTGGCCGGGGGGGGGCTGTGGACCCGCAGCTGTGTGGCCGGGGGGGGCCTGTGGACCCGCAGCTGTGTGGCCGGGGGGGGCCTGTGGACCCGCAGCTGTGTGGCCGGGGGGGGGCCTGTGGACCTGCAGCTGTGTGGCTGTGGGGGGCCTGTGGACCCGCAGCTGTGTGGCCGGGGGGGGGGCTGTGGACCTGCAGCTGTGTGGCCGGGGGGGGCTGTGGACCCTCAGCTGTGTGGCCGGGGGGGGGCTGTGGACCCGCAGCTGTGTGGCCGGGGGGGGGGCTGTGGACCCGCAGCTGTGTGGCCGGGGGGGGGGCTGTGGACCCGCAGCTGTGTGGCCGGGGGGGGGGCTGTGGACCCGCAGCTGTGTGGCTGGGGGGGGGGGGGGGCTGTGGACCCGCAGCTGTGTGGCTGGGGGGGGGGGGGGCTGTGGACCCGCAGCTGTGTGGCTGGGGGGAGGCTGTGGACCCGCAGCTGTGTGGCTGGGGGGGGGCTGTGGACCCGCAGCTGTGTGGCTGGGGGGGGAGGCTGTGGACCCGCAGCTGTGTGGCTGGGGGGGGGCTGTGGACCCGCAGCTGTGTGGCTGTGTGGCTGTGGACCCGCAGCTGTGTGGCTGTGTGGCTGTGGACCCGCAGCTGTGTGGCCGGGGGGGGGGGGGGGGGGCTGTGGACCCGCAGCTGTGTGGCCGGGGTGGGGGCTGTGGACCCGCAGCTGTGTGGCCGGGGGGCAGCTGTGTGGGCTGGGGGGGAGCTGTGTGGGCCGGGGGGGCGCTGTGGACCTGCAGCTGTGTGGGCTGGGGGGGGCTGTGTGGGCCGGGGGGCTGTGTACACCCGCAGCTGTGCCGTCGCTTCCTCCGGCTGGTGGGTAATGCCTGATCTGTTTTGGTTTTGCAGGAAAATGTAACTTTTCTCTTTTATGATGTTTCTTTCTTTGTTTCCCAGATTGCATTAAACGGTACCCCCTTCACGGACGGGCCATTCGGTTCGGATTTCACAGGCGTCCCGCAGGTAAGGGCTTGTATGTGACGTGTTGTCTGTAAGCAGAGCAGGGCGCTTTTATTTTATACACCTTTCATTATTGCATGTTAAAGGGATTTTCCACTGAGAATAATTCCTTATTCATGAGATCAGGGAAGGGAAAGAATAAAAATTCCCAAAGAACAATCCTCTCCTCGCGGACTGGTTTCGCTCCTCCGTTGTCGTTGCTGCGTTCCCCACCAGACTGATGGATCAACTTGTACATGGCCAAAATGTGAACGCTGCAGCTGATCAGTGGGAAGATGTGCGGCCCTGCCGGATGCTGAGCTTCCTCTGTATAGGCAATGTGTGGTGCTCTGGGAGACGTCTTCATGCGGTGACCTTTTCCACATGTATGATTACTGGGAGCGCCTCGCCGGTCCTCCGGGCACACCTCTGTGCAATCACAGGCTATTCATAGCCAGCTGCTTATAATATTGGAGATCCTGGGGAATGGAGACAGTCAGGAATTAAGCATAGCAGTATAAATGAGCCCATACCCTGCAGTGCCCCCTTCCTAGCGGTGCCCACATGTGCACAGTGCTGCTTTCTTCCATGCAGTCGTGCCTTGCACTTATCTGCTGTGGACATTGCGGCCGTGCTGCGGTGTTCCCACTATGCCCTGTAAAGCCGCAGCGTACATTCACACACAGTATATATATAATTTGCAGCGACAGTCCCCATTGCACATTTTCTCTTGTGCATGCATTTGAGGTCCCGGGGTCCAGACTCTCACCTGATTTTGGCTGGGTTCATGTATCAAAGGATCAGATTTCTTATTTTTGTTTTTGCCCCAACTCAACAAATTAAAACTAATGCAGTTAAATGTACCACTTGCCATCCATATTTTTCGCTATTTACTGGTCTGGGGCAGAGGACGTCGGTCGTGCTGTTGCGCGGCTGCATCTGATGCACCGTGCGGAGGAACGATCCCATTGCCAGCATTGGGAGCTGTTCCTCCATCAGGGTAACGAAAACGCCGGATGGAAAGTTCAACGCGCAGCGGGGCAATGTTATTACATCGTATCCAGAAGTGAATGTGAAAAGCAATATCTGAGCGGCTCTCCCTGATGTGACTGTCCGGAGGTGGCAGAACCTCCCAGCAGTATCAGGCTGCTTTCACACATCTGGTTTTTGCTGAGCGGCACAATACGGCGCCCTGCAGAAAAAGCGTAACCGGTTTTTGTTTTTTTTTTGCCGCTGGTTGCGTTTTTCCCGCATAGACTTACATTAGCGCCGTATTGTGCCGCATGGCCTTGCGTTGCATCCGTTTTTTGTCGGATCCGACGCAATGCGGTGCGATTCACAATGCAAGCCTATGGACGTCTGATGCGGTTTTTTTTGTACTGCACATGCTCAGTATCAAGCCACATCCGTCAAAAACCGGACGGGCCGCATGGGAAAAACTTATGCAACGGATCAGTTTTTTTTCGCCGCATCCATTGCATAGGTTTTTGAGTTGGATTGTGCTGCTCAGCACAAACCAGATGTGTGAAAGCAGCCTAATGCAGCCTGCAATATGGCGGATCCTGTGGACATCTCTATGCAGCACTTTTTGCCGTCTTTTGGTTTTTGAGTATTTATACAGCGTGTGACTTTGCACCTGCGATTAAAACAGGCATCCAAATAACACAACCAGATAACATTTGTCCTGTACACACCCGGCCGAACAGCCCACTTGTTTGTCAGTTGATTATATACATCACGGTTTCCCAAACTTATTAGTTCTTTCATGCTCGGGGTATCCCTGGTATAACAGAAAGTGGGGGAAAAAGTAAAAAAAAAAAAAAAAAAAAATCACCATGGCACCTTTTTATAAAATATTATTTATTGACTAAAAACATGAAATCACAACTGCTACAACTGACTTATTCTATGTATGCATGCTGCAGTTTTACGTTCATCCCAAAACGGCACCGTGTGGTCACAAAAACACATCCAAAAACACGTGTGTTTACCATTCATTTTTGACAATGCGTGGTGTTGTTTTTTTTTTTTTTTTTTTTATTTTTTTTTAATTCAGTAGGTGAAAAATAGTGATGGGCGGATTGTGAAGTCCGACCTCTGCGGGATCCAAGGTACCCAAGTGCTGAGCATGGCACTCAGGTAATAAAAAAAATAAAGCGAGCACCCTATACTTACTGAGTCTGCGGCACAACTGTAACTGCTCCCGCGGCCTCTGATTACCTTCATTGCATATGCACTGCTTTCTCCGCCCACTGGCGTCTGTGATTGGTTGCAGTCAGAGGTGCCTCAACGCTGAGTGATAGTGTCTGATGTTTCCAATCTCAGACCCGGTCTATGGGTCTAAAAATGGCACCGTGAAAATAAATATAAAAAAATAGATCTAGGGTCCCCTCATAGTATGCTATCTTGCACAGGTAAAGCATACGCTGCAGCCCCCAGCTGTGCTTTATCTTGACTGTGTATCAAAGTAAGAGGAACTGCATGGGGCCCTTTTATTTAAATTAAAAAAAAAAAAAAAAAGTTCTTTAAAAAAAAACCAAACTGCATTCGTTTTCTGCCTAATTTTGATACACAGCCAAGCTTAAAGCCTGACAGCTGGGGGCTGGTATTTTCAGGCTGGGGAGACCCATGCTTATTGGGCCACCCCAGCCTAAAAATAGCAGCTTGCAGCTGCCCAGGATTGCCGTGTTCATTAGATGCGACAGTCTCGGAACTTTACACGGCTCTTCCCGATTGCCCTAGTGTGGTGGCAATCGGGGTAATAAAGGGTAAATGTCAGCTCACAGCTACCACTAAGGCCTAGATTAGTAATGGGAGACGGCTATGAGACCCCCCCCATTACTATCAGATGCTGGTGGGCAGGGTAAGCAGTGCATATTCAATGAAGGTAATGAGCAGCCCAGAAAGTAAATGAGAGGCTGTAGAAGCAGTTTGACAGCCATGTCATTGACACCAGCTTGCTCCTATCCCTTTACATCGGATTCTGGTCACATAGACTTACATGGGGACCGCCATCTGGCCAGATACCAGGGATCAAATCCCTCACCAACCCCGGGTATCTGTGAGTCCTCATCACTAGTGAAAAATGCAGGGACAAAACTCACAAAGAATTGACATGTTGCATCTTTGTGGTCACCACAAAACTGCAGCAGAAAAAAAAAACAAAAAAAAAATCGTGCGCACAGCAAAACTAAAATCTCATAGCTTTTGCTGGTGCTGTAAATAGCGGCTTTTAATTTCCATAAAAAAATGCAGCCTAAAAAACCGCTGCATGTTTACATGACCTCTAAATTAATAGGTCAACACACTTGTCACACTGACTATTTACGCAGCGATTTTCCTGCTAAGAGATGCCTTTATTGCTGAAAATCCTTGTTCAGCGTGTGTTTTTGTTTCTAATAAAAAACAAAAAAAAAACTAGACCAATTTTAATCAGTGATTGGATTGTATTTTTATCAGTAATTAGTTACTTTGTTTTTACCATCAGGATTTCATCAGTGAATAGTAATAATCAACATGATTGGCATCCATTTTTTTTTTTTGTTTTTTTATTTCCCCTGTCCCATTTACTTATATGGGGTAATTGTTGATCCATGACTTGGATCAAAAACTCTCCATGAGGTTTTTTTTTTTTTTACTTTTCATACTATATTTAATAAAAAAAACAAAACGGAAAACATTTTTTGCAATGTTTACACTGACCACTAGACTGAACATTTAGACTTGTCATTCTTTACATGGACATTGCCAAGAATACACTGACTCAGCCCCGATTAGTTTGGGTGGAAGTGTATTCTGGGTTTGCTCATTGTACAGAGGGACGAGGAGGTGAGCTGTGACATCCCCTACTGTGAATGGTGGATCCAGCCATGTGCTGTATGTAGATGTTAGTGGATGTTTGGGCAACTCTGGTCAAAATTACTGTTGTGAAGAGTTAAGCAAGTTGATGATAAAATGATCTCTAAAAGGCATAAAGTTAAATATGACACATTTCCTTTTGTATTTTAGCTAAACAACTTTTTTTTTCCCCATGTTTTTACATTTTAAAATAAAAACAAAATGGGCTAAGGCAAAAGGTTAGGCACCCTGCACGGTTAGTACCTCGTAGCGCCTGCTTTGGCAAGTATCACAGCTTGTAAACACTTTTTGTTGCCAGACGATAGTCTTTCAATTCTTGTTTGAGGGGGTTTTCATCAGTTCTTCCTTGGAAAAGTCTTTCAGTTCTGTGAGACTCCTGGCCCGTCTGCCAGTTCTGTGAGGCTCGTGGCCCGTCTGCCAGTTCTGTGAGGCTCGTGGCCCGTCTGCCAGTTCTGTGAGGCTCGTGGCCCGTCTGCCAGTTCTGTGAGGCTCGTGGCCCGTCTGCCAGTTCTGTGAGGCTCGTGGCCCGTCTGCCAGTTCTGTGAGGCTCGTGGCCCGTCTGCCAGTTCTGTGAGGCTCGTGGCCCGTCTGCCAGTTCTGTGAGGCTCGTGGCTCGTCTGCCAGTTCTGTGAGGCTCGTGGCCCGTCTGCCAGTTCTGTGAGGCTCGTGGCCCGTCTGCCAGTTCTGTGAGGCTCGTGGCCCGTCTGCCAGTTCTGTGAGGCTCGTGGCCCGTCTGCCAGTTCTGTGAGGCTCGTGGCCCGTCTGCCAGTTCTGTGAGGCTCGTGGCCCGTCTGCCAGTTCTGTGAGGCTCGTGGCCCGTCTGCCAGTTCTGTGAGGCTCGTGGCCCGTCTGCCAGTTCTGTGAGGCTCGTGGCCCGTCTGCCAGTTCTGTGAGGCTCGTGGCCCGTCTGCCAGTTCTGTGAGGCTCGTGGCCCGTCTGCCAGTTCTGTGAGGCTCGTGGCCCGTCTGCCAGTTCTGTGAGGCTCGTGGCCCGTCTGCCAGGTCTGTGAGGCTCGTGGCCCGTCTGCCAGGTCTGTGAGGCTCGTGGCCCGTCTGCCAGGTCTGTGAGGCTCGTGGCCCGTCTGCCAGGTCTGTGAGGCTCGTGGCCCGTCTGCCAGGTCTGTGAGGCTCGTGGCCCGTCTGCCAGGTCTGTGAGGCTCGTGGCCCGTCTGCCAGGTCTGTGAGGCTCGTGGCCCGTCTGCCAGGTCTGTGAGGCTCGTGGCCCGTCTTGCATGCACTGCTCTTTTGAGGTCTAGTCACAGATTTTCAGTGATGTTCAGATCAGTGGACTGCGAGGACCATTGTAAAACCTTCAGCTTGCACCTTTTGATGTCGTGTTTTGTGGATTTTGATGAATTTAAGATCTCTATTATTGGTAATGAGGGAACTGCTTGGGTGCTTGGCAAGTGTACAAACATTTTGGTGCTCAGTACTTGTTTACAGAGTTTAGTGGAAGTTGATGGGGAGCTGGAGCATTTTTCCCCCTAAGATTTTCTGGAAAAATTGCTCTAATTCCCCTTGGACTTCCATTATACTCTGTGTAAATAAGTACCGAGCAACCAAGCACCAAAATGCTTGTTACGCTTGCCGAGCACCCAAGCAGTGCATGCATCACTAACAATTGTCCATTTGTAGAACCCATCCTCTTTTTCTCCTCCTTTTTCGCTTCAGCTTTTTTACAGATGGTGTTTTGTTTGCATCAAAAATTAGTTGAAATTTCATTGAATCCATTCTTTCCTCTACATGTGAAATGTTCCCCATGCCATTTGGCTGCAACACCACTCAAAAGCATTGATTTGATCCACCCCCATGCTTAATGGTTGTCGAGATATTCTTTTCCTGAAATTCTGTACCCCTTTTTCTCCACACATACCTTTTGATCCTTGTGGGCAATGAGTTCTACTTTAACTTCATTGTCCACAGGACTTGCTTACAAAATGCATCAGGCTTGTTTAGATGTTCTTTTGCAGACTTCTGACCCTGAATTTTATGGCGAGGACACGAGAGGTTTTTAATCTGATGACTCCTCCATGAAGGCCATATTTATGCAGGAGTCTCTGAACAGTAGAACAATGTACCACAATTCCAGAGTCTGCTATATCTTCCTGAAGGTCTTTTGCAGTCAAGCAGGGGGTCTGATTTTCCTCTCTAGCAATCCTATGAGCAGCTCTCACAGAAATTTTCCTTGGTCTTCCAGACCGTATCTTGACCTCCACTGTTCCTGATGGCTGCCATTTCTAAGTTCGAGGAGGCTGGGTTTTTGTAAAGCTGTGAAATTTGCATCACCTGCCCTTTCCTAGTGATGATGGTGAACAAGCCATAACACTTGTGGTCATGTGTCCACATCCAGATATTTTGCAGTATTGATTAAACTCTGCAAGAAAAAAAAACATTAAAAATGCGGAAAAAAACCCAGCGTGGGCACACCTACTACTAACAGGCTTAAAATCTTGGTTAAAGATATCTCATCACACAAGTCTTCAAGGGTGTCCAAACTTTTGCATCAGCCCATTTATTTTTCGTTAATTTTAAAATGTTTTCAAATGTAAAAGATGAAATTTTTTTTTTTTTTTTTTGTCTAAAATACAAAGGAAATATATCCTCTTTAACTTTATGCTTTTTAGAGAACATTTCGTCTTCAACTTGCTTAACTGTTCGCATTAAGAGTAATTTTGACCAGGGGTGCCCAAACTTTTAACATGCCACTGTATCGGTCATTGTACAGGAGGAGGAGGAGGTGAGCTATGACATCACCTGCTGTGAATGATGGATTTTGTTTCAACACCTGTATGTACAGTATCTAGTACAGGATCCACCATTCACAATAGGTGATATCACAGCTCTCCTCCTCCTTAACAATGACCGATAACCCCTCTATGTGCAGTAGATATCATTGTACAGGAGTAGGTGAGCTGTAACATCACCTACTGTGAATGGTGGATCCTGTTAACCCCTCTATACAGTAGATATCAGTCATTGTACAGGAGGTGAGCTGTGACATCACCTATTGTGATTGGTGGATTCTGTTATCTGCTGTCTATAGCAGTGTTATCTGACATTGTACAGGAGTAGGTGAGCTGTGACATCACCTATTGTGATTGGTGGATCCTGTTATCTGCTGTATATAGCAGTGTTATTTCACATTGTGTAGTAGTAGGAGGTGAGCTGTGACATCGACTGTGAATGGCCAATCCTTTTATCTATTGTATATAGAGATTTCGGTCATTGTCACAGCTCACTTCCTCCCATTTAACAGGATCCACTCACTATTCCCTCTATCAGGTATATATAGAAGTGTTCTGTCATTGGACATTGTAATCCTTTGCTGATAATGAGACTGTTGAAAGGTTATTTGTCCAGAACATGAAGTGTGAGTCTAGTACAAGGCTTAGTGGTTATTGTGAAAGTTTTAAGAGTGCTGCGTCCCACCTTCCCCTCTCATATTGTTGGAAAATTATATTTTACTCCTCAATTAAAAAAAATAATAATGAATTAAAAATGTAAATTTCCTGCTGACACTTTCCCTTAAACACTTTCCTTGCCAACAGCCTATCTTGCATGCCCTTGCAGGATGGCATCTGAGTAGCCAATGACATACTTTTTGGCTACTAACTGACAGATCTCAGCCGTACTGCGATTCCGGTCAGATTTTATGAAGAGAATGGAGGCTGCAGGGACCGGAGAGACCTGATGTGTGATCTCCTGCCCCTGGGCTGTGTAACACTACATTTTATGTAGCACAAATGTGCAAAGTTGAAGGGATAAAAAAACACCTCTAGAAAAATAAAAGAAAATCATTAAAAAAAATAACGTAAATAGCCATTTTCTTCCATAGGGGGCCCGGAACTGTAAAATGCGGCACAAATAGTGTAACAAATACCAATAACTCATTTTGAGAACTTAACCGAACACTAGCTTGTCAGTTAACTATTCCATTGAATGCCCCAAAAAAATCCCCAAAAAGCAGAATTGCTCTCTCTCGCGCTCTCTCTCGCGCTCTCTCTCGCGCTCTCTCGCGCGCTCTCTCTCGCGCTCTCTCGCGCGCTCTCTCTCGCTCTCGCGCGCTTGTCTCGCGCGCATGTCTCGCGCGCATGTCTCGCGCTCTCGCGCGCTCGCTCTCGCGCGCTCGCTCTCGCGCGCTCGCTCTCGCGCGCTCGCTCTCGCGCTCTCATGCGCTCGCTCGCTCTCTCGCGCTCGCTCGCTTTCTCTCTCGCGCTCGCTCGCTTTCTCTCTCGCGCTCGCTCGCTTTCTCTCTCGCGCTCGCTTTCTCTCTCGCGCTCACTTTCTCTCTCGCGCTCGCTTTCTCTCTCGCGCTCGCTTTCTCTCTCGCGCTCGCTCGCTTTCTCTCGCTCGCGCTCGCGCTCTCTCTCGCGCTCGCTCGCTCTCTCCCTCTCTCCCTCTCTCTCTCGCTCTCTCGCTCTCTCGCTCTCTCGCTCGCTCTCTCGCTCGCTCTCTCGCTCGCTCTCTCGCTCTCTCTCTCTCGCGCTCGCTCGCTTGCTCTCTCGCGCTCGCTCTCTCGCGCGCGCTCGCTCTCTCTCTCGCGCTCGCTCTCTCTCTTGCGCTCGCTCTCTCTCTCTCGCGCTCGCTCTCTCTCTTGCGCTCGCTCTCTCTCTCGCGCTCGCTCGCTCTCTCTCTCGCGCTCGCTCTCTCTCTCGCGCTCGCTCTCTCTCTCGCGCTCGCTCTCTCTCTCGCGCTCGCTCTCTCGCGCTCTCTCGCGCTCGCTCTCTCTCTCGCGCTCGCTCTCTCTCTCTCGCACTTGCTCTCTCTCTCGCACTCGCTCGCTCTCGCTCGCTCGCTCTATATATATATATATATATCATCAAAAAGTCACAAGTCCAAATATTATACCAGCTAAAGTTCTACTTAGTCTCACAAGAGGTGAAGAAATAAAAAGCGATTAAATAGTTACAGCCCAAGACGGTGCCAATAAAAAGTACACCCAGTGCTTCCATAAAATAAATCCTCACACGTCTGTCCACAATAAAAATGAAAATGTTCTGTCTCCCCGATTATGGAGGCACAATGTTTATTTTTTTTGTTGTGCAAACATACTGAAGTATAAATTATTTTGTTGGTATCTCATTAATCACGCTGACGCATAAAGTCCCATGTTAATATTGAGGGGGAAACCCTGAATGTGAGAGGTGGTAATTATTTGCTCACTTTATGTTGCACATTTAGACCCTTTCGGTGTCAAAAGTCACTATATCACTTGAATACCACAAAGGATAAGGTTTCCCAAAAATTGGGTCACCTCTGGGGGTGGTGGGTTTCATCTACACTGATACTTCAGGGGCTCTGCAAATGCACTCTTGAAACTGGAAACCAGTTCTCAACAATGTAACCTCCAAGTGTCTATCCTTTTTCTTTCTGATCCGTGATGTGTGCTCAGACAGTAAAGTACGACCACACATTAGTCAGAAGAAAATCAGCAGAAAATGTTTGTTTTTTTTTTGTTTTTATTTTTTACCTTATCACAACACATGACGTACTGGGTACTATAATCTATGGATTGTCACTATAATCCCCACAGGCTGCCTCGGGCAGTCTACGGTGATCCGCACACGTTAGCTGATTTCAACACCTGACAAGTGTCTGCCAGGCGCGAGTGGAATAGTGTTGCACCCGCTTCTATTAACCCCCTTACATCTCGCTTTCAATATCTGACAGCGAGATGTAACAGTACGCCGCGACAAGCATTATCTTACCCAGCGCCATCAGAAGTCACATCACATGATCACGTGACGTCTGATGGTTGCCATTGTAGCACAGGGTCATAGGATGACTCCTGTAGCTATCATGAGTCACTTTCTCTCACTGACGTCAGAGGCAGTGTATGAGAGTAAAGCAGCTTTTCTCCAGATCCCAGCTGTGTAGCTGTGATCTGGAGAAATGAAAGAGTGATCATACTGCTGATCCTTATAGCTCCCTAGGGGGACCTAGTAAAGTAAACAAAAACTAAAAAAAAAAAAAAAAACCTAATAGCTCAAATCACCCCCCTGTTCAGCCCATTGAATATGAAAGGGTTAAAAAAATATGCACATCTGGTATCGCCACGTTCAGAAATGCCCGATCTATCAAAATATAAAATCAATTGATCTGATCAGTAAACGGTGTAGCGGCAAAAACATTCAAAACGCCAAAATTATTATTTTTTTTTTTTGGTCGTCATAAATTTTGCGCAAATGCAATAACAGGCGATCAAAACGTGGCATCTGCGCAAAAATGATACCATTAAAAACGTCAGCTCGAGACGCAAAAAATAAGCGGTCACTGAGCCCCAGATCCCGAAAAATAAGAATGCTATGGGTTTCGGAAAATGGCGCAAAAAGTGTGCCTCTTTTTTTTGTGACAAACGTGTGAATGTTTTAGCTCCTTAGATAAATGTAAACCTATCCATGTTTGTTGTCTACGAACTCGTAAAGACCCGAGACATCAGTTTTACCATATAGTGAACACTGTGAATAAAAGATCTCAAAAACTATTGTGCCATCACACTTAAGTTTTTCCACACTTTGAATTTTTTTTTGCTGTTTTCCAGTACACTCTATGGTAAAACTTAAGCTAAGTTCACACTTGCGTTGTTTTGCATCAGGCAAAATCCGTCGCCTTGAGGAATTGCAGTATTTTGCAGGACTGTTTTTTCCCCATAGACTTCTATTAGTGACGGATTGTGACTGATGGTCCTGCGTTGCATCCGCCGCGTGACGGATCAGTTGTTTACTGACTGACCGTCAGGTGGGAGCAACGATGAATGTAGCATTTTTTGTGTGTGGCGGATCGTTTTTTTACTGTGAGCATGCGCCCAATAAAAAAAAACATGATCTACTGTAAATTCAGTTCCAGCGGCCGGATCGACCAGATGATCGCCTGCCGGCTTATGTGAATGATCATCTGATCGCCCCGACGCCCGTCTTCTGTGAATGATCAGCTGATCGCCCTGGCGGCCGGCTTATGTGAATGATAAGACGGCCGCCGGGTCGATCAGCTAATGTGAATGATCAGCTGATCGCCCGGCTTATGTCAATGATCAGCTGATCGCCCGGCGGCCGTCTTATATGAATGATCAGCTGATCGCCCCGGCAGCTGTCTTATGTGAATGATCAAAAAGGGGGGAGAGCTCCGGCACACTACCTCAATGTAGTCAGACACAAAAGAGTTTCTTTTTATACTTATTTTATTTTGAAAAAAAGGATTCATGCATATGATGTCCACAATTTTAACGTTTCAACCATATTTTGGTCTTCATCAAAGGGACCATCTGTGGTAGTTAGGCCAGGTGAGTTGTTACTAGGAAATGCTTCGCGGCAAGTACCGAAGGACCGTAGCTCAAAAGTATAATTAACCATATATTCTTAGAACTATGGATCATGTGTAATACGCCTGGCCGCTATATTAGTTCGGCTCATTCAAATACTATAGTTAGGTGCAGCCACTGTTTCCTATGTACTCACTCTGTAACAGGGTCTAGTAAGGAAATAGGAGGGCAAAATTTTGCTCCAGTATCCAATGAGGTGCAACAGAGTAGTGTCCTTATCCTAGTTGAGACCAGTTCCTGTATACTCTAGTGTTGCATGCGGAAGTCCTCTGAGCAATAATCCCTGTCTAGTATAGGGAACCAGGCTGCAGTATATGTAGTAGGTGAGGGTCTCTGTTCAGGTTCCTAAATGGTTATGGGTATGGGCAGACTGCCACACTGAGGGAGTAGGTCCTGTTGCCTTTTCACACGGTTCAGACAGTCCGGTCCCCCTTGGGCGATACCCATAACCATTTAGGAACCTGAACAGAGACCCTCACCTACTACATATACTGCAGCCTGGTTCCCTATACTAGACAGGGATTATTGCTCAGAGGACTTCCGCATGCAACACTAGAGTATACAGGAACTGGTCTCAACTAGGATAAGGACACTACTCTGTTGCACCTCATTGGATACTGGAGCAAAATTTTGCCCTCCTATTTCCTTACTAGACCCTGTTACAGAGTGAGTACATAGGAAACAGTGGCTGCACCTAACTATAGTATTTGAATGAGCCGAACTAATATAGCGGCCGGGCGTATTACACATGATCCATAGTTCTAAGAATATATGGTTAATTATGCTTTTGAGCTACGGTCCTTCGGTACTTGCCGCGAAGCATTTCCTAGTAACAACTCACCTGGCCTAACTACCACAGATGGTCCCTTTGATGAAGACCAAAATATGGTCGAAACGTTAAAATTGTGGACATCATATGCATGAATCCTTTTTTTCAAAATAAAATAAGTATAAAAAGAAACTCTTTTGTGTCTGACTACATTGAGGTAGTGTGCCGGAGCTCTCCCCCCTTTTTAGTCTACATATTTTCTCCTGAGCACCTATATGGTGAAGCAAGGTCTTCCCTCCCTTATGTGAATGATCAGCTGATCGCCCCGGCGGCTGTCTTATGTGAATGATCAGCTGATAGCCCCGGCGGCTGTCTTATGTGAATGATCAGCTGATAGCCCGGCAGCCGTCTTAATGTGAATGATCAGCTGATCGGCCGGCTTATGTGAATGATCAGCTGATCGGCCGGCTTATGTGAATGATCAGCTGATCGCCCAGCTTATGTGAATGATCAGCTGATCGCCCAGCTTATGTGAATGATCAGCTGATCGCCCAGCTTATGTGAATGATCAGCTGATCGCCCAGCTTATGTGAATGATCAGCTGATCGCCCAGCTTATGTGAATGATCAGCTGATCGCCCAGCTTATGTGAATGATCAGCTGATCGCCCAGCTTATGTGAATGATCAGCTGATCGCCCAGCTTATGTGAATGATCAGCTGATCGCCCAGCTTATGTGAATGATCAGCTGATCGCCCAGCTTATGTGAATGATCAGCTGATCGCCCAGCTTATGTGAACGATCAGCTGATCGCCCAGCTTATGTGAACGATCAGCTGATCGCCCAGCTTATGTGAACGATCAGCTGATCGCCCAGCTTATGTGAACGATCAGCTGATCGCCCAGCTTATGTGAACGATCAGCTGATCGCCCAGCTTATGTGAACGATCAGCTGATCGCCCAGCTTATGTGAACGATCAGCTGATCGCCCAGCTTATGTGAACGATCAGCTGATCGCCCAGCTTATGTGAACGATCAGCTGATCGCCCAGCTTATGTGAACGATCAGCTGATCGCCCAGCTTATGTGAACGATCAGCTGATCGCCCAGCTTATGTGAACGATCAGCTGATTATTCACAAAAAGCCGGCAAAAAAACCCAAACCAAAAACAATGGATCGTTCTGATTTTTTTTTTTTTTTTTTTTTTTTTACAGCATCCGTCACATCAGTTGTGCCACTATCTTCAACGCATCCATTGCATCAGTCACACAACTGATTGTGACGGATGCAAAACAATGCAAGTGTGAACATAGCATTTAAAAGTACAACTTGTCCGACAATAAACAAGCCTTCATATGGCAAGATTGACGGAAAAATTATGGTTATGGCTCTCAGAAGAAGGGGGGAGCAAAAAAAAAAAAACAGAAATGGAAAATTGTCCGGGGGTGAAGGGGTTAAACCGCTTACTCCTTTTTAAAAATGAAAAATTTGGAGCGAAACCTACGTTTTAATGGCAAAGTATGACTTTTCATTTTATTGCAGTTTGTAGCGCCTAAAAATGTACTTTTTTTTTTAATGGAATACTTTATGGGTATGTGCGCACGCTGCAGATCTGGTGCAGAAATTGTCTGCTTAAGGCTTTGTGCGCACTTTGCGTTTTTGAACTGCAGCGTTTTAATGCAAAAATGCATGAGTTTTGATTTTTAAGCAAAGTCTATGGGAAATAGGGCTTTCTTGTGCGCACTTTGCTGTTATAAACGCTGCATTTTAGCTGCCGAAAATTTGTCAAAATCTCAGCGGTTAAAGAAGCAACATGTCGGTTATTTTTGCCATTTTGGCAGCGTTTTGCTAACATTAGAGTCGATGAGAAGTTTCAAAACGCATCCTAAATCAAAATCCCAGCGTTTAACATGCTTTTTTGACAATATATTAAGGGCATAATATGTCCCTTTACACACACGCATAGTCCGACAAATTAATAAAAATCAATAATTTAATGCTATTTTATACATAAATATTAGCACACCGTTATTTTAATAAAATTAGCTATTTTGTGTATGATTTTAATCATATTAATCATTTTTTTCCTTTTTTTTTCATAGTGTTTGAATGTTTAAACTTTATTTAGCATTGTATTTGTATTCACAATGCATCTGACTTTAAGCAATGAAAAAGCATGTAAATCGCGGTCAAAACACTGTAAAAACGCACGCGTATTTTTAGTGTTTTTGTGGTGAAAACCAAATTTGACAGACCATTTCTGCCAATGAATGTGTTTAGAACTGCAACTACTTCGATGCAAAGTGCGCACAGCCTAAAATCTGCGTCTTCTGGCAGAATAATGCATGCATTTTTTGGTGCATCATTGTTTTGTATTTTTGTTTTTGTAAAGTCAATGACTGGAAGGGCAAAAAAACGCAGGAAAAAGAAATGCAACAAAATCTGCAAGAAAATTAAAAAAACAAAAAAACCCCCAAACGGTACACTTCAGAAATCTTAGACTTTGCTGGCTTCAGAATATGCCTGGAAAATTGTCAAATACCACATAAAAAAAAAAAATATTTGATTTTTTTTTTTTTTTTTTTTTTATAATTTTACTGATCTAGAAAATGATTGCATGATGAAGTGGACATATGGGAAATGTAAATTTTTTTTATTTTTTTTTTCCTTTTCATGACTGATTTTAAGGTGAACATTAAGCTACTGCACATTTGTGTTTTTTATTTTTATTTTTTCTTAAATATTTTTTACATTTTTATTTTTTTTGTAACGCCAATCAACCTAAATGTGCCCTGAAAGAAAATGTCTGAACCAAGGACTTGAAGGCATTCTGGTGTTAATGTTTTGTGAAGTGACACAATCCAGAATGGCATTAATCACAAATGCATTTTTATATATATATATATATATATATATATATATATATATATATATATATATATATATATATATATATATATAATTTTTTTTTTTTTTTTTTCTCTTCCTGTTTGGATGATTTAATAAAGATATATAATATAAAATGTAGATTTGGAAGAGGGGTATGGACTCCGCACATGTTACACTTCACCTCCTTAAAATAAGTGTATCTAATTTTCTGATTTGGATCACACTTTTAAGCCACTAAATTTGTGTGTGGGTATGGGGTGATGAGTGACGTTTTGACATTGTGCAAAATGTGAAGAAACTCCTGGCAGCAAAGAGGTTAAGCTGTCTTGGGACCTGTGCGCACGCTGCAGTTTTTGCCGCAGTTTTGCTGCATGAATTGCTGCAGAAAATGTTCATAACCTTTCTGCAGTCATTGCCCAGTGCGCACACTGCATTTTTTTTCCCCCTACAGGTTTTGCTGCAGAATTTCTGCAGCAAAAAGAATGAGCATGTCACTTTTCTGCAGGTACCTGCAGTTTGTGCTATAGATAATGGTAAAAAAAAACGCAGGGACCAACCTGCGGAAAAACCACAGCGAAACAAGGGTGCGTTTTTTTCTTCAGAAAAGTCAATTTTCTAGTGCGCACATAACCTTAGGGTATGTGTGCACACTGCAGTTTGGTTTCTCCAGCGAAAAACGCACCTCTGGCTGAAAAAAAGCATAAAAAAAACGTGCGTTTTTGCCGCATGGTCGGTGCCGTTTTGCCGCATGGTCGGTGCCGTTTTGCCGCATGGTCGGTGCCGTTTTTTGCCGCATGGTCGGTGCCGTTTTTTGCCGCATGGTCGGTGCCGTTTTTTGCCGCATGGTCGGTGCCGTTTTTTGCCGCATGGTCGGTGCCGTTTTTTTGCCGCATGGTCGGTGCCGTTTTTTGCCGCATGGTCGGTGCCGTTTTTTGCCGCATGGTCGGTGCCGTTTTTTGCCGCATGGTCGGTGCCGTTTTTTGCCGCATGGTCGGTGCCGTTTTTGCCGCATGGTCGGGGCCTTATTAACATTAAGGCCATGTGCGCACGTTGCATTTTGCTGTGACAAATATTCCGCAGCGTTTTATCACTGCATGTGCGTTTAAAGAACGCAGCCGAAAAGCTGCGTTTTAAAAATATTTTGAATGCGTTCTGGATGCGTTCTGGATGCTTGCTCTACCATAGACAGAGTTGGAAAAGCATCCGGAACGCACAAAAGAAGTGACATGTTGCTTTTTAGAACGCAGCGATTCGGCCAAAAATGTCAGCATCCAAATCGCTGCAATCTAAAACGCAACGTGGGGATGGAATTTGCACAAGTTACGTAGACTTTGATGGGGACGCAGAACACATGCGTTTATGCTGCAGTGCTAGACGTAGCATAAATGTAGCCTAAATTCATTCTTAAGAAAATTCCATTTTCTAGTGTGTTCAGGGCCTTAAGACCCCGTCACACACACAGAGAAATCTTTGGCAGATCTGTGGTTGCAGTGAAATCATGGAAATATTGTTCCATTTGTACACAACCACAAACCTGGCGCTGATTGTCCACAATTTCACTGCAACCACAGATCTGCCGCAGATTTATCTCTGTGTGACAGGGCCTTTACAGTCATGGCCAAAAGTTTAGAGAATGCTACAAATATTAATTTTTACAAAGTCTACTGCTTAAGTTTTTCTAATGGCAATTTGCATATACTCCAGAATGTCATAAAGAGTGATCAGCTTAACAGCAATTACTTGCAAAGTCAATATTGGCTAAGAAAATGAACTTTAACCCCCAAAACACATTTCAACATCATTGCATTCCTGCCTTAAAAGGAGCAGCTAACATTGTTTTAGTGATTGTTCCATTAACACAGGTGTGGGTGCTGATGAGGACAGGGCTGGCGATCAATCAGTCATGATTAAGTAAGAATGACACCACTGGACACTTTAAAAGGAGGCTGGTGCTTGGTATCATTGTTTCTCTTCAGTTAACCATGGTTATCTCTAAAGAAACACGTGCAGCCATCATTGCTCTGCACAAAAATGGCCTAACAGGGAAGAGTATCGCAGCTACAAAGATTGCACCTCAGTCAACAATCTATCGCATCATCAAGAACTTCAAGGAGAGAGCTTCCATTGTTGCCAAAAGGCTCCAGGGCGCCCAAGAAGGACCGGCAAACGCCAGGACAGTATCTTAAAACTGTTTCAGCTGCGGGTGGGACTACCAGCAGTGCCGAGCTAGCTCAGCAATGGCAGCAGGCTGGTGTGAGGACTTCTGCACGCACTGTGAGGCGGAGACTGCTTGAGCAAGGCCTGGTTTCAAGGAGGGCAGCAAAGAAGCCACTTCTCTCCAGAAAAAACATCAGGGACCGACTGATATTCTGCAAAAGGTACAGGGAGTGGACTGCTGAGGACTGGGGTAAAGTCATTTTCTCAGATGAATCCCCTTTTCGATTGTTTGGGACATCTGGAAAACAGCTTATTAGGAGAAGAAGTGAGCGCTATCACCAGTCTTGTCTCATGCCAACTGTTAAGCATCCTGAAACCATTCATGTGTGAGGTTGCTTCTCAGCCAAAGGAATCGCACCACTCACAGTCTGGCCTAAAAACACAGCCATGAATAAAGAATGGGACCAGAATGTCCTCCAAGAGCAACTTCTCCCAACTGTCCAAGAGCAGTTTGGCGCCCAACAATGCCTTTTCCAGCATGATGGAGCACCTTGCCATAAAGCAAAGGTGATCACTAAATGGCTCCTGGAACAAAACATAGAGATTTTGTGTCCATGGCCTGGAAACTCCCCAGATCTTAATCCCATTGAGAACTTGTGGGCAATCATCAAGAGACGGGTGGACAAACAAAAAACAACAAATTCTGGCAAAATGCAAGCATTGCTTATGCAAGAATGGACAGCTATCAGTCAGGATTTGGTCCAGAAGTTGATTGAGAGCATGCCCGGGAGAATTGCAGAGGTCCTGAAGAAGAAGGGTCAACACTGCAAACATTGACTTGCTGCATTAACTCATTCTAACTGTCAATAGAACCTTTTGGTCTCATAATATGATTACATCACATACAGAAATATAATTGCAAACATCCGACAAACACAATTAAAAACCAGAGGGCAACAGATCATGTGAAAATATTTTGGTGTCTTTCTCAAAACTTTTGGCCATGACTGTAGATGGAGTTTCACCGCAGCTGCGTTTCTGCATTTTTTTTTTTTTGTGTGCACTTGTTGCTTTCAATGGTGAAAAACCTGCAAAAACGCTGAAAGAATTGACACGCTGTTTTTTTTTTTGTTTTGTTTTTTTTTTAAAAAAAAAAGTACCGCAGTTTTGAATTTGTCAGGGGTAAAAAAGCAATTTGTGTGTGTGTGTGTATGATATTTCTGGAATCTACAGCTTTTGCTTGTGCTGTAAAAAGCAACTTTTTATTTGCATAAAACTTCTGAAAAAAAAAACAGCAAAAATGCAGATACATTTGTAGGATTGTCCAGCAAACAGATCCAAAGTTTAAGAGTAAAAATGTTTTTTTCTTTTTCATCGTAGATAAAATTCCATCATGTCAAGTACAAAAAACCTAGACCAGGGGGACGCGTTTCGGATATCACATCCTTATTCTGTGTCCAATAGAGACAGAATAAGGATGTGATATCCGAAACGCGTCCCCCTGGTCTATATTTTTTGTACTTGACATGATGGAATTTTATCTACGATGAAAAAGAAAAAACATTTTTACTCAAACTTTTGGACTTGTTTGCTGGACAATCCTACAAATGTATCTCCTTATCTGCTTGGAGTTGGCTTTCTCCTCCTAGTCCGTGCACGGTCAAAAATTTCTGGTCTCCAGTGAATTACAACAGGTGAGTTGGACTGTTCCTTGTATTTACCCCAGCAAAAATGCAGTCTGTGATTTGAAGCTTCATGTTTTGTGTTTGTCTTACCGGAATTTAGAATGGTCATATATGTCAATGAAAATCATTAGGGAAAGATGCGAAAAGATGTTAGTCATTATTGACTTAATGTATGTTATCAGTTAGTGATGAGCGGGCACTACCATGCTCGGGTGCTCTGTACTCGTAACTAGGGATGAGCGGGTACTACCATGCTCGGGTGCTCAGTACTCGTAACTAGGGATGAGCGGGCACTACCATGCTCGGGTGCTCTGTACTCGTAACTAGTGATGAGCGGGCACTACCATGCTCGGGTGCTCAGTACTCGTAACTAGTGATGAGCGGGCACTACCATGCTCGGGTGCTCAGTACTTGTAACTAGTGATGAGCGGGCACTACCATGCTCGGGTGCTCAGTACTCGTAACTAGTGATGAGCGGGCACTACCATGCTCGGGTGCTCAGTACTTGTAACTAGTGATGAGCGGGCACTACCATGCTCGGGTGCTCAGTACTCGTAACTAGTGATGAGCGGGCACTACCATGCTCGGGTGCTCAGTACTTGTAACTAGTGATGAGCGGGCACTACCATGCTCAGGTGCTCTGTACTGGTAACTAGTGATGAGCGGGCACTACCATGCTCGGGTGCTCAGTACTTGTAACTAGTGATGAGCGGGCACTACCATGCTCGGGTGCTCAGTACTTGTAACTAGTGATGAGCGGGCACTACCATGCTCGGGTGCTCAGTACTTGTAACTAGTGATGAGCGGGCACTACCATGCTCGGGTGCTCAGTACTTGTAACTAGTGATGAACGGGCACTACCATGCTCAGGTGCTCAGTACTTGTAACTAGTGATGAACGGGCACTACCATGCTCGGGTGCTCAGTACTTGTAACTAATGATGAGCGGGCACTACCATGCTCGGGTGCTCAGTACTTGTAACTAGTGATGAGCGGGCACTACCATGCTCGGGTGCTCAGTACTTGTAACTAGTGATGAGCGGGCACTACCATGCTCGGGGGCTCTGTACTCGTAACAAGCAGTTGGTTGCTCAGATATGCTCAATTTGTGTACCAAGTATAATGTAAGTCAATGGGTAACTCAAGCATTTTTCTGTTAGATCTTCCAGAAAGATGCTCGAGTTACCCATGGAACTCCATTATACTCTATACTCGAGTCGAGCCTGTCCGAGCATCCGACTGCTTGTTACGAGTACTGAGCACCAGAGCATGGTAGTGCCCGCTCATCACTAGTTACGAGTACAGAGCACCCGAGTATGGTAGTGCCCGCTCATCACTAGTTACGAGTACTGAGCACCCGAGCATGGTAGTGCCCGCTCATCACTAGTTACTAGTACAGCGCACCCGAGCATGGTAGTGCCCGCTCATCACTAGTTACGAGTACAGCGCACCCGAGCATGGTAGTGCCCGCTCATCACTAGTTACGAGTACTGAGCACCCGAGCATGGTAGTGCTCGCTCATCACTAGTTACGAGTACTGAGCACCCGAGCATGGTAGTGCTCGCTCATCACTAGTTACGAGAACTGAGCACCCGAGCATGGTAGTGCCCGCTCATCACTAGTTACGAGTACAGAGCACCCGAGCATGGTAGTGCCCGCTCATCACTAGTTACGAGTACTGAGCACCCGAGCATGGTAGTGTCTGCTCATCACTAGTTACTAGTACAGCGCACCCGAGCATGGTAGTGCCCGCTCATCACTAGTTACGAGTACTGAGCACCCAAGCATGGTAGTGCCCGCTCATCACTAGTTACGAGTACAGAGCACCCGAGCATGGTAGTGCCCGCTCATCACTAGTTACGAGTACAGAGCACCCGAGCATGGTAGTGCCCGCTCATCACTAGTTACCAGTACTGAGCACCCAAGCATGGTAGTGTCTGCTCATCACTAGTTACGAGTACAGAGCACCCGAGCATGGTAGTGCCCGCTCATCACTAGTTACGAGTACTGAGCACCTGAGCATGGTAGTGCCCGCTCATCACTAGTTACGAGTACAGAGCACCTGAGCATGGTAGTGCCCGCTCATCACTAGTTACGAGTACAGCGCACCCGAGCATGGTAGTGCCCGCTCATCACTAGTTACGAGTACAGAGCACCCGAGCATGGTAGTGCCCGCTCATCACTAGTTACGAGTACAGAGCACCCGAGCATGGTAGTGCCCGCTCATCACTAGTTACAAGTACTGAGCACCCAAGCATGGTAGTGCCCGCTCATCACTAGTTACGAGTACCCGAGCATGGTAGTGCCCGCTCATCGCTAGTTACGAGTACAGAGCACCCGAGCATGGTAGTGCCCGCTCATCACTAGTTACGAGTACTGAGCACCCGAGCATGGTAGTGTCTGCTCATCACTAGTTACGAGTACCCGAGCATGGTAGTGCCCGCTCATCACTAGTTACGAGTACAGAGCACCCGAGCATGGTAGTGCCCGCTCATCACTAGTTACGAGTACTGAGCACCCGAGCATAGTAGTGCCCGCTCATCACTAGTTACTAGTACAGAGCACCTGAGCATGGTAGTGCCCGCTCATCACTAGTTACTAGTACAGAGCACCTGAGCATGGTAGTGCCCGCTCATCACTAGTTACTAGTACAGAGCACCTGAGCATGGTAGTGCCCGCTCATCACTAGTTACTAGTACAGAGCACCTGAGCATGGTAGTGCCCGCTCATCACTAGTTACTAGTACAGCGCACCTGAGCATGGTAGTGCCCGCTCATCACTAGTATCAATCCTTTACTTTCTGGTATGATTTTTTTTTTTTTTTTTGACAACTCCTTAATAATTGTTTTTCTTCTTCTTTAAATTAAAGGCACCGTTTACATTTGGGCTGGGTCAGAGGGCGCCGTACACCACAGGAGAACACTGCCTTCTCTGTAGGAGTGAACGAAAGGACCTTACACTCTCCGAGTGCAGCACAAAAAATTCAAGCAAACTCGCACTTTCCACATCTCCAAAAGCCAACGCCAAGATGCACCTTCCCTTGTGGGTTTGCTCAGACTGCCGGCGGACGGTAGAAAGCGAGGACTTCCACCCCACGCAAGACCAATCCTTAGTGGTAAGTTGTTTTTTTTTTTTTGTTTTGTTTTGTTTTTGTTTTTTTTGAGGCAAGCTTGTCCCCACAAAATGACTGCTCAAACCTAGCACAGGCGCTTGGTGCAGTGCACTTTCCCACCTACCTGTTTTCTATATTTCTGCGCCCTCCGTATTCCTTGACCGACTCAAAAGGATCTAGACAATGGAAGAGAGAGGCTGAAAAGATATTGGTAAGGTGCAGTGCACCGAGCGCCTGTGCTTGGTTTGATCAGTCATTTTGTGCTGTGCATTTTTACTAAATCCATTAATAGAGGTCCTTCCCTTCACTAGAAGGTGAGTTACAGGGTTTGTTCAGGCACAACTTATTGATGATCTTTCCACCTATAGATGATCATTATCAGATTGGTGGCATGTCGGTTGCCCAATATAAACTTTGCCCGCAGCTACAAAGCAGAGCTCCATCCAGTGCATGGTGACTGCACAGCGTCTTGTCCTCTGACCGGAGGTGTTGTAGAGGACCCCGCAGCGGCCACTACAGATTAAATGGAGCGGCACATTTAAGGTCTCTTTAATGTTTCCGCCTGGCAGCTGTTGGCACAAACTGTGGGCGGTTTTCTCAGTACAGTAGTACTATGTTCTATGTGTGAATTGTGTTCTGTATTTTTTTATTTTTTTTAACTTTTTTTTTAACTATTTTTTTTTTTTTTTTACCTTTTTTAGAGTCAAGATTTCCTTTTGCACATGCCACCGGGCAACAGCGGTTCAAAGCAGGAATCTGTGGGCGGAGGGCGGTTGTTAGTCGGAGCGCAGACTGTTGCACCCACCGTGGCCCTTAATAACGCTGCACCTCCTGAGATGTCATGTAGTTGTGAAGCGTGTAACGAGCGCAGGTAAGTTACGATCACCACCGGACTAAAAAAAAAAAAAACAAATAAAAAAAATAATAATAATTGGTCTCCTAAATTTTTTAGGTTTAGGAGCCAATTAACCGTGTGGCCTGCCTGCAGCATTTACGTCCTCCATTCTTCCAGTAGAGGGAGACTAGGGCTATGTGCGTTTTCTGTGACCACAAAGATGCAGCATTTTTGGCCCCCCAAAAAAAAACACCCGTGGCAAAAACTCATAAAAAAAAAAAAATGCATGCGTTTGCGTTTTTGTGCATTTTTTTCTGCAGTTTTCTCCATTCAATTCAATGGGTGAAAAACACAGGGAAAAACGCACACAGAATTGACATGTTTCATCTTTGTGGTCACCACAAAAACGCAGCAAAAAAAACAAAAACTGCACTGTGTGCACAGCAACAATGGAATCTTAGACTTTGCTGGGGAAGGAGATTCATGCAGTTTTTAGAGCAAAAACGCAGCGTGCGCACATAGCAGTACTGCATACTGGCATACATTGACTGCAGTGTTGGTGGAGTATGCAGTAAGCAAGGAGGTCATGAATAAGCCAAATCTAAAATATTCTTTTACTTTGCATTACCCCTGGATCATAAACAGTTCCACAAATATAAAATTGAGGAATGGGATCAATCCTGAGGATATGACTACTCTGATTGCATCATGGGTTATTTCTTCCCTATCCTTGCAAGTATCACCAGTGCCATATGACCTATCGTATATTTTTCGTTTTAAAAGACTCATCCCAAATTTAGAATGAAAAAGGGTAAAAAAAATAAATAAAAAAAATTGGGGGGGCTACCATCTTATACTCCGGTGGTGTCTTACCGGAAGAGGGGTGGCAGTGGTGCTGGAGTAGGGTGATGCTGCAGGGGCTGTGGTGAGGCCTGTGCTGGTTGTGTGAAGCAGGGCAGTGCAGCGGTGTCACAGATGCATTGTCGGCAGTGCAGGCTTCAAAGAAATGGCGCCTGGAGTCGGCGCAAGCGCAGATTGAGCTCTCGGCTCCAGATCTCGTCTCCAGATCTAATCTGCGCACGCACAATCACCGGGCGCCATTTTTAAGTCCACTGCTTGGAGATCAATGGGCCGGAGGCGGCACGTGTGCAGATGAGATTTTGAGCTGAGAGCACCATCTGCGCACGCGCTTATTCCAGGCACCATTATTTGAAGCCCGCACCGTCGACAGAGCATCTTACCTATCGCACTACCCTGCTCCTCACAGGCCCCCCACCGCAGCCAGCACAGCCCCCCCCCCCCACCGCAGCCAGCACAGCCCCCCCCCCCCCCCCCACCGCAGCCAGCACAGCCCCCCCCCCCCCACCGCAGCCAGCACAGCCCCCCCCCCCCCCCCACCGCAGCCAGCACAGGCCCCCCTCCCCCCCACCGCAGCCAGCACAGGCCCCCCCTCCCCCCCACCGCAGCCAGCACAGGCCCCCCCCCTCCCCCCCCCCACCGCAGCCAGCACAGGCCCCCATTCTCCACCTCCCAGTAACCTACATTCATATTTTAAGACACCCCTCATTTTCCTCCCAAATTTTTGGGAGGAAAAGTGTCTATAATCGGAAAAACATAGTAATGAAAACTTGGCATCACCTGAACATTTCAGCTCCTGCATTACCCGGTCGGCGGCATTAGCCAGCCATGTAATGTGCACAGGGTATGATAAAGTGAGTGGTGAGGCATGGCGACTTCAACATGCCTGATCCTTTGCTCTCAAAACCTGCAAACCAATTTTGATTCATGTGGTGACCGCAAATAAGCTCCCCCCTTTTTTTTTTTTTTTTTTTTTTTTTTTTTTTAAAAAATAACTCTTGGGGACCTTTCTCTAAAGGGGTGGGGGAGTGAGATGGAGGGGGTCTGTGATTGACAGTGACATAGAAGTGTTTTTAACAGCAGCGATCCAAGCTAGCTCCAGTCGCTGCTGTTACAGGAATGTGCCGGTGTGTAACATACAGCAATATCACTACCACAGCTCAGTTCCTTCTCAACAAAATGATCCAGAGCCGCACATCTCCGGTTGTTTCCATGAAAGTGTTCACATAATAATATAAAGTTGTGGTGAAGTTGGTATAAATTTTGCAATATTTAAAGTTTTTTTTTTTGTTTTTTTTCTTAGGGAAATTTCAGCAGAGACTGAACGGGAATCCCAACAGCTGCAAAATTACTGGTCAGACGTACGGTACATGATCCGATGTATTTACCGGCAAGCTGGAACGCCTTTGGCGGACGACCAGGACCAGTCCCTGGTGCCGGAGAAGGACGGCATGAAAGAGCTGGTAGATAGGTAAATGGATGATCACAAGCGTTCCGTCTGCAACGAATCTACTTCAATCCAATGTATGGTGTAGATGTGATTTACCGATGATGGGGTCTAGGATTAATCCTTCATGTTACTCCTACATAAATTTGCGGTCACCGGGTGTTTGACTCTAAACTCGCCGAGTGTCATGGAGGCATCTGATGCTAGTCACACTGCAGAATCTGACACTCCACATTCTGCTTTCTCTTGTGCTTCTAAGTTACACGCTCAGGCTTTGACCAGCTGTTTGCTCATTAGTTATCAGGCTTGCATGAGTTAAATTTCTGTTAGCCTGCTGGTTACCTATGGGATCACATGTTGCAGGAGACCTATCAGTTACTCCCCTCCTGTTTAAGATGGTAGAGCCTGTCTTCCCATGCCAACTATAGCTTTTGCTAAACCGGTCCATGTGCTGGTGTGTTCCAGTTGTGGTGATTTATTGGGTGGTGTGGAAACCCTCTCATCTGGTTATTTCCATCCTGCTCTTTATTTCCTCCTCATCACATATTGTCTTGTGTGTGTGTGTGTTAGCTGTGTGATGGTTTTTGGTTTGCCCATTTATTTAGATCCGTGGGTTCTACCACTCCTGTCCTGGTAGTCTCCTGGGGTAAGGGAGAGGGGATATTAGATCAGGGCGGGCAAGGAGCAGGGTAAGGAAGGCGACCCAGACATTGTCACCATTAGACATATCTCTGGGATTAGGGACAGTTGGGGCCCCCTAGCCCCGCTTTCCTGTGACACTTACTGGGAACAAATATGCAAAAATTCTTGAAGGGCTATTTTTTTCAGGCCAGCAGCGTCTGAAATTGTCAACCATTTAGCAATTCAACGTCTATTAGTAGTTATGGTCATCGTCGGTCAATAGTGTGAAAAATCCTTTTATTAACTTATTTTTCACGCTTTTTCCTCCTCTTCCAAGACACATTTTTTTTTTTTTTTTTGTGGAACAACTTGTACTTTTGAATGACACTGTTCATTTTATAAATATAAATTCCAGTTGCAGTGAAATGGCGAAAAAAAAAGTGCAATTCATTAAATTTTCTTTGTCGCTCCATTGGGAGACCCAGACAATTGGGTGTATAGCTTCTGCCTCCGGAGGTCACACAAAGTATTACACTTAAAAGTGTAAAGCCCCTCCCCTTCTGCCTATACACCCCCCGTGCCTCACGGGCTCCTCAGTTTTTATGCTTTGTGCGAAGGAGGCTGACATCCACGCATAGCTCCACATCTTAGTCAGCAGCAGCTGCTGACTAGGTCGGATGGAAGAAAAGAGGGCCCATAACAGGGCCCCCAGCATGCTCCCTTCTCACCCCACTCTGGTCGGCGGTGTTGTTAAGGTTGAGGTACCCATTGCGGGTACATAGGCAGGAGCCACATGCTGTTTTCCTTCCCCATCCCTTAACGGGCTCTGGGTGAAGTGGGATCCTAATCGGTCTCCAGGCACTGGGACCGTGCTCCCTCCGCAGCCCCTGGGGAATCTGCTGGACAGGAGCCGGGTATCGTCAGGGACAAGGCCCTGCTACTGTGAGGTACTCTGTGTCCCCCTGGGGGACCGCGCATGGAGCGCTTGTGCCATACACACTGCAGCACTGCTGGGTGTGTTAGTGCGCCGGGGACTACCACGCCGGCCGCGCTTATTTGCCGGCCGCGCTTATAACTTTAGTCCCCGGCTTTTGCGGCCTAGTATCGCATATGCCCGCCCCCAGGCCTGCCAGTCAGGGGAAGGGCGGGACGCTGCACAGGACGTCAGCGCTGAGGGCTGGAGCATACCTTGTATCCTCCTCCCCCCTCACTCAGCACAGTGGGGCATCAGATTCCCGCACTTTCTAGGGCACGCCCACGGCCCCCTCCTCTCCACAGAACGCCGGCAGCCATTCCTGTCAGCACTTCTGACGCTGGAGAGGAGAGACACGGCTCTGGGAGACCCAGGCAGGGATTCTGGTGATCACACAACCGCTTTGAGCGGTCGGTAAGCAGCACCTGGTGCTGGCCCCACTGAGTGCCGAAGTGTGTATATATATATATATATATATATATATATATATATATATATATATATATATATATATATATATATATATATATATATATATATATATATATATATATATATATATATATATATATATATATATATATATATATATATATATATATATATATATATATATATATATATATATATATAGGCTTATATGCTATACATTTACACTGTACGGTCGCACAACAGCATGTCGTCCGCAAAAGGCAACCTCATGTGCGGCTATACTACCGGCAGGTTCCACCGATCCTCATTGTGTGCAATGCTCGGCCCCTGTGGCACTTACTCAGCCGGAGCCTCTGCTACGGGTGGCCCAGGTGGAACTACCTGCTAACACTGTCCAGGTGACAGGGACGGAGTTTGCAGTATTTGCTGACAAACTGTCTGAGAGTATGGATAAATGGTCTGCTAAGATACTGGAAGCCTTACAGTCCAGACCGGTGACTCAGGCCTCGGGCACTGTGGAATCATTGACCCCAGGCCCCCCTCAGTTGGAGCAGCAAGGTGCTCCTGGGGGGACACATAGGTCCCAGGGGGAGGTCTCTGACACGGACCGCAGTCCCAGACCGCCTAAGCGGGCTCGCTGGGAAATTCACTCGACTTCATCACACTGTTCGGGGTCTCAGCAGGAGGACTCTCCGGATGATGAAGCGGAGGGAGCAGGTCAGGATTCTGATCCTGAGGCCGCTCTCAACCTAGATACACCTGAAGGCGACGCCATAGTGAATGACCTTATAGCGACCATCAATTAGGTGTTGGATATTTCTCCCTCAGCTCCTCCAATTGAGGAGTCAGCTTCTCAGCAGGAGAAATTCCGTTTCAGGTTTCCCAAGCGTACATTAAGTACATTTCTGGATCACTCTGACTTCAGAGAGGCAGTCCAGAAACACCGAGCTTGTCCAGATAAGCGTTTTTCCAAGCGCCTTAAGGATACACGTTATCCCTTCCCCCCTGACGTTGTCAAGGGCTGGGCCCAGTGTCCCAAGGTGGATCCTCCAGTCTCACTGGCGGCTAGATCCATAGTTGCAGTGGAAGATGGGGCTTCACTCAAAGATGCCACTGACAGACAGATGGAGCTCTGGTTGAAATCCATCTATGAAGCTATCGGCGCGTCTTTTGCTCCAGCATTCGCAGCCGTATGGGCACTCCAAGCTATCTCAGCTTGTCATGCGCAGATTAACGCAGTCACACGTACGTCTGCTCCGCAAGTGGTGTCCTTAACCTCTCAGGCGTCGGCGTTTGCGTCCTACGCCATTAATGCTGTCCTGGACTCTGCGAGCCGTACGGCGGTAGCATCCGCCAATTCGGTGGCAGTCCGCAGGGCCATGTGGCTACGTGAATGGAAGGCAGACTCTGCTTCCAAAAAGTTCTTAACCGGTTTGCCATTTTCTGGCGACCGTCTGTTTGGTGAGCGATTGGATGAAATCATTAAACAATCCAAGGGAAAGGACTCATCCTTACCCCAGTCCAAACCAAACAGACCTCAACCACGGAAGGTACAATCGAGGTTTCGGTCCTTTCGGTCCGCGGGCAGGTCTCAATTCTCCTCGTCCAAAAGGCCTCAGAAGGATCAGAGGAACTCCGATTCATGGCGGTCTAAGTCACGTCCTAAAAAGACCGCCGGAGGAACCGCTCCCAAAGCGGCCTCCTCATGACTTTCGGCCTCCTCACACCGCATCCTCGGTCGGTGGCAGGCTTTCCCGCTTTTACGACGCCTGGCTGCCACAGGTAAAAGACCGTTGGGTGAGAGACATTCTGTCTCACGGTTACAGGATAGAGTTCAGCTCTCGTCCTCCGACTCGGTTCTTCAGAACATCTCCGCCCCCCGAGCGAGCCGATGCTCTTCTTCAGGCGGTGTGCACTCTGAAGGCAGAAGGAGTGGTGATCCCTGTTCCTTGTCAGCAACAGGGTCACGGTTTTTACTTCAACTTGTTTGTGGTGCCGAAAAAGGACGGATCCTTCCGTCCTGTTCTGGACCTCAAACTGCTCAACAAACATGTAAAAACCAGGCGGTTCCGGATGGAATCGCTCCGCTCCGTCATCGCCTCAATGTCCCAAGGAGATTTCCTAGCATCAATCGACATCAAAGATGCTTATCTCCACGTGCCGATTGCTCCAGAGCATCAGCGCTTCCTGCGTTTCGCCATAGGGGACGAACACCTTCAGTTCGTGGCACTGCCTTTCGGCTTGGCGACAGCCCCACGGGTCTTCACCAAGGTCATGGCAACAGTAGTAGCAGTTCTGCACTCTCAGGGACACTCGGTGATCCCTTACTTAGACGATCTGCTTGTCAAGGCACCCTCTCAAGTGGCATGCCAACACAGCCTGATCATTGCTCTGGAGACTCTCCAGAGTTTCGGGTGGATCATCAATTTTCCAAAGTCAAATCTGACACCGGCCCAATCACTGACATATCTTGGCATGGAGTTTCATACTCTCTCAGCGATAGTGAAGCTTCCGCTGGACAAACAGCGTTCACTACAGACGCGGGTGCAATCTCTCCTTCAAGGCCAGTCACACCCCTTGCGGCGCCTCATGCACTTCCTAGGGAAGATGGTAGCAGCAATGGAGGCAGTTCCTTTTGCGCAGTTTCATCTGCGTCCACTTCAATGGGACATCCTCCGCAAATGGGACAGGAAGTCGACGTCCCTCGACAGGAACGTCTCCCTTTCTCGGGCAGCCAAGGCTTCCCTTCAGTGGTGGCTTCTTCCCACTTCTCTGTCGAAGGGGAAATCCTTCCTGCCCCCATCCTGGGCGGTGGTCACGACGGACGCGAGCCTGTCAGGGTGGGGAGCGGTCTTTCTCCACCACAGGGCTCAGGGAACTTGGACTCAGCCAGAGTCTTCCCTTCAGATCAATGTTCTGGAGATAAGGGCAGTGTATCTTGCCCTGAAGGCGTTCCAGCCGTGGCTGGAAGGCAAGCAGATCCGAATTCAGTCGGACAACTCCACAGCGGTGGCATACATCAACCACCAAGGCGGAACACGCAGTCGGCAAGCCTTCCAGGAAGTCCGGCGGATTCTGCTATGGGTGGAAGCCACAGCCTCCACCATATCCGCAGTTCACATCCCGGGCGTAGAAAACTGGGAAGCAGACTTTCTCAGTCGCCAGGGCATGGACGCAGGGGAATGGTCCCTTCACCCGGACGTGTTTCAGGAGATCTGTTGCCGCTGGGGGATGCCGGACGTCGACCTAATGGCGTCCCGGCACAACCACAAGGTCCCGGCATTCATGGCATGGTCTCAAGATCACAGAGCTCTGGCGGCAGACGCTTTAGTTCAGGATTGGTCGCAGTTTCAACTCCCTTATGTGTTTCCTCCTCTGGCACTGTTGCCCAGAGTGTTACGCAAGATCAGGTCCGACTGCCGCCGCGCCATCCTCGTCGCTCCAGACTGGCCAAGGAGGTCGTGGTACCCGGATCTGTGGCATCTCACGGTGGGCCAACCGTGGGCACTACCAGACCGACCAGACTTGCTGTCCCAAGGACCGTTTTTCCATCTGAATTCTGCGGCCCTCAACCTGACTGTGTGGCCATTGAGTCCTGGATCCTAGCGTCTTCAGGGTTATCTCAAGAGGTCATTGCCACTATGAGACAGGCTAGGAAACCAACGTCCGCTAAGATCTACCACAGGACGTGGAGGATATTCTTATCTTGGTGCTCTGATCAGGGTTTTTCTCCCTGGCCATTTACCTTGCCCACTTTTCTTTCCTTCCTTCAATCCGGATTGGAAAAAGGGTTGTCGCTCGACTCCCTTAAGGGACAAGTCTCAGCGCTCTGTGTTCTTTCAGAAGCGCCTAGCCAGACTTCCACAGGTACGCACGTTCCTGCAGGGGGTTTGTCACATAGTCCCTCCTTACAAGCGGCCGTTAGAACCCTGGGATCTGAACAGGGTGCTGATGGCTCTTCAGAAACCACCTTTCGAGCCAATGAGGGATATTCCTCTTTCACGCCTTTCGCAGAAAGTGGCCTTCCTGGTAGCAGTCACCTCACTTCGGAGAGTGTCTGAGCTAGCAGCGCTGTCATGCAAAGCCCCTTTCCTGGTGTTTCACCAGGACAAGGTGGTTCTGCGTCCGGTCCCGGAATTTCTCCCTAAGGTGGTATCCCCCTTTCATCTCAATCAGGATATCTCCTTACCCTCTTTTTGTCCTCATCCAGTTCACCAATGTGAAAAGGATTTGCACTTGTTAGATCTGGTGAGAGCACTCAGACTCTACATTTCCCGTACGGCGCCCCTGCGCCGCTCGGATGCACTCTTTGTCCTTGTCGCTGGCCAGCGTAAAGGGTCACAGGCTTCCAAATCAACCCTGGCTCGGTGGATCAAGGAACCTATTCTCGAAGCTTACCGATCTTCTGGGCTTCCGGTTCCCTCAGGGCTGAGGGCCCATTCTACCAGAGCCGTGGGTGCGTCCGGGGCTTTGCGGCACCAGGCTACGGCTCAGCAGGTGTGTCAGGCAGCTACCTGGTCGAGCCTGCACACTTTCACGAAACCCTATCAGGTGCATACCTATGCTTCGGCAGATGCCAGCCTAGGTAGGCGAGTCCTTCAGGCGGCGGTTGCCCACCTGTAGGAAGGGGTCGTTTTACGGCTCTATTTCGAGGTTTTACTTTACCCACCCAGGGACTGCTTTTGGACGTCCCAATTGTCTGGGTCTCCCAATGGAGCGACAAAGAAGGGAATTTTGTTTACTTACCGTAAATTCCTTTTCTTTGGCGCTCCATTGGGAGACCCAGACAATTGGGGTGTATAGCTATGCCTCCGGAGGCCACACAAAGTATTACACTAAAAGTGTAAAGCCCCTCCCCTTCAGCCTATACACCCCCCGTGCTGCCACGGGCTCCTCAGTTTTTTATGCTTTGTGCGAAGGAAGCAGACATCCACGCATAGCTCCACAGCTTAGTCAGCAGCAGCTGCTGACTATGTCGGATGGAAGAAAAGAGGGCCTATAACAGGGCCCCCAGCATGCTCCCTTCTCACCCCACTCTTGTCGGCGGTGTTGTTAAGGTTGAGGTATCCATTGCGGGTACGGAGGCTGGGGCCCACATGCTGTTTTCCTTCCCCATCCCCCTTAGGGCTCTGGGTGAAGTGGGATCCTATCGGTCTCCAGGCACATGAGACCGTGCTCCATCCACAGCTCCTGAGGACTCTGCTGGATAGGAGCCGAGTATCGTTCAGGGACATGGCCCTGCTACTTTGAGGTACTCTGTGTCCCCGTGGGGACCGCGCACAGCAACACTCCAGCATTGCTGGGTGTGCTAGTGCACCGGGGACCGCGGCGCTGACTGCGTTTGTGCCTTTACACACTGCAGCGTTGCTGAGTGTGTTAGTGTATGGGGACTGCCGCGCTGACCGCCGCTGCCATTGTTATCGCTGCGGCGCGGCTGGGACTGTTAGTGCGCCGGGGACTTCCGCGCCGACCGCGCTTATACGGCGGCCGCGCTTATCACTTTAGTCCCCGGCTTTTGCGGCCTAGTCTCATTCTTTTCCCGCCCCTAGGCCTGCCAGTCAGGGGAAGGGCGGGACGCTGTAAAGGACGTCAGCAACTGAGGCTGGAGCATGCTTTGCATACTCCACCCCCCTCACTGTGCACAGTGGGGCACCAGATTCCCGCACTTTCTAGGGCACGCCCACGGCCCCCTCCTCTCCTCAGGACGCCGGCAGCCATTCCTGTCAGCTCTGCTAACGCTGGGGGAAGGGAGACAAGCTCAGGGAGACCCAGGCAGGAATTCTGGTGACCACACAACCGCATTGTGCGGGCGGTAAGCAGCACCTCAGGTGCTGGCCCCACTGGTGCAGAAGTGTACTTATAGATTATATGATTATAGGCTATACTTTACACTGTATGGTGCACGGTTGTTTTTGGCTATATACCCTCCTGTATTGCTCAGAGGAGACAACAGCATGTCGTCCACAAATAGCAAGGGTGCCAAAGCACAGACTTACTATGCTGCCTGTGCAGCATGTACGGCTATACTGCCGGCAGGTTCCACTGACCCTCATTGTGTGCAATGCTCGGCCCCTGTGGCACTTACTCAGCCGGAGCCTCTGCTAAGGGTGGCCCAGGGAGAACCACCTGTTAACACTGTCCAGGTGACAGGGACGGAGTTTGCAGTTTTTACTGAAAGACTTTCTGAGACTATGGCTAAGATATTAGAAGCCTTGCAGTCCAGACCGGCATCTCAAGCCATGGGCACTGTGGTATCATTGCCCCCTGGTTCCCCTCAGTTGGAACAACAATGTTCTCCCGGGGTGTCTCATAGATCCCAGGGTGAGGTCTCTGACATGGAACGCAGTCCCAGACCGACTAAGCGAGCTCGCTATGAAATCCCCTCGACATCATCACAATGTTCAAGGTCTCAGCGAGAGGACTCTCTGTATGATGAAGCGGAGCTAGCTGATCAGGATTCTGATCCTGAAGCCGCTCTCAACCTTGATACTCCTGATGGGGACGCCATAGTGAATGATCTTATTGCGTCCATCAATCAAATGTTGGATATTTCTCCCTCAGCTCCTCCAGTGGAGGAGTCAGCTTCTCAGCAGGAGAAATTCCGTTTCAGGTTTCCTAAGCGTACAAGGAGTATGTTTCTGGACCACTCTGACTTCAGAGATGCAGTCCAGAAACACCGAGCTTGTCCAGATAAGCGTTTTTCCAAGCGCCTTAAGGATACACGTTACCCTTTTCCCCCTGACGTGGTCAAGGGCTGGACTCAGTGTCCCAAGGTGGATCCTCCAATCTCCAGACTGGCGGCTAGATCCATAGTTGCAGTGGAAGATGGAGCTTCACTCAAGGATGCCACTGACAGACAGATGGAGCTCTGGTTGAAATCCATCTATGAAGCTATCGGCGCGTCTTTTGCTCCAGCATTCGCAGCCGTATGGGCACTCCAAGCTATCTCAGCTGGTCAGGCGCAAATTGACGCACTCACACGTACGTCTGCGCCGCAGGTGGCGTCCATAACTTCTCAAACGTCGGCATTTGCGTCCGCTATTAATGCTGTCCTGGACTCTGCGAGCCGTACGGCGGTTGCAGCCGACAATTCGGTGGCAATACGCAGGGCCTTGTGGCTACGGGAATGGAAGGCAGATTCGGCTTCCAAAAAGTGCTTAACTGGTTTGCCATTTTCTGGCGACCGCTTGTTTGGTGAGAGATTGGATGAAATCATCAAACAATCCAAGGGAAAGGAAACATCCTTACCCCAGGCCAAACCAAAAACACCCCAACAGAGGAAGGGACAGTCGAGGTTTCGGTCCTTTCGGGGGGCGGGCAGGTCCCAATTTTCCTCGTCCAAAAGGCCTCAGAAGGATCAGAGGAACTCCGACGCATGGCGGTCCAAATCACGCCCTAAAAAGACCACCGGAGGTGCCGCTACCAAGGCTGCTTCCTCATGACTTACGGCCTACTCACACCGCATCCTCGGTCGGTGGCAGGCTCTCCCGCTTTTGCGACACCTGGCTGCCACAAGTAAAAGACCGTTGGGTGAGAGACATTTTGTCTCACGGTTACAGGATAGAGTTCAGCTCTCGTCCTCCGACTCGATTCTTCAGAACATCTCCACCTCCCGAGCGAGCCGAGGCTCTTCGGCAGGCGGTGGGCATTCTGAAGGCAGAAGGAGTGGTGGTCCCGGTTCCTCTTCAGCAACAGGGTCACGGTTTCTACTCCAACCTGTTTGTGGTTCCAAAGAAGGACGGGTCTTTCCGTCCTGTTTTGGATCTAAAACTGCTCAACAAACACGTAATGACCAGGCGGTTCCGGATGGAATCCCTCCGCTCCGTCATCGCCTCAATGTCCCAAGGAGATTTCCTAGCATCGATCGATATCAAAGATGCTTATCTCCACGTACCGATTGCTCCAGAACATCAGCGCTTCCTGCGCTTCGCCATAGGAGACTAACACCTTCAGTTCGCGGCACTGCCGTTCGGCCTGGCGACAGCCCCAAGGGTTTTCACCAAGGTCATGGCGACAGTAGTTGCGGTCCTCCACTCTCAGGGTCACTCGGTGATACCTTACTTAGACGATCTGCTGGTCAAGGCACCCTCTCAAGAGGCATGCCAACACAGCCTCAACGTTACTCTGGAGACTCTCCAGAGTTTCGGGTGGATCATCAATTTTCCAAAGTCAAATCTGACACCGGTCCAATCGCTGACATATCTTGGCATGGAGTTTCATACTCTTCCAGCGATAGTGAAGCTTCCGCTGGACAAACAGCGTTCACTACAGACAGGGGTGCAATCTCTCCTTCAAGGTCGGTCACACCCCTTGAGGCGCCTCATGCACTTCCTGGGGAAGATGGTGGCAGCAATGGAGGCAGTTCCTTTCGCGCAGTTTCACCTGCGTCCTCTTCAATGGGACATCCTACGCAAATGGGACAGGAGGCCGACGTCCCTAGACAGGAACGTCTCCCTCTCTCAGGCAACCAAAGCTTCCCTTCGGTGGTGGCTTCTTCCCACCTCATTATCGAAGGGGAAATCCTTCCTACCCCCATCCTGGGCGGTGGTCACGACGGACGCGAGTCTGTCAGGGTGGGGAGCAGTTTTTCTCCACCACAGGGCTCAGGGTACGTGGACTCAGCAAGAGTCCTTACTTCAGATCAATGTTCTGGAGATCAGGGCAGTGTATCTTGCCCTAAAAGCGTTCCAGCAGTGGCTGGAAGGCAAGCAGATCCGAATTCAGTCGGACAACTCCACAGCGGTGGCTTACATCAACCACCAAGGTGGAACACGCAGTCGGCAAGCCTTCCAAGAAGTCCGGCGGATTTTGATGTGGGTGGAAGCCACGGCCTCCACCATCTCCGCAGTTCACGTCCCGGGCGTAGAAAACTGGGAAGCAGACTTTCTCAGTCGCCAGGGCATGGACGCAGGGGAATGGTCCCTTCACCCGGACGTGTTTCAGGAGATCTGTTGCCGCTGGGGGATGCCGGACGTCGACCTAATGGCGTCACGGCACAACAACAAGGTCCCAACATTCATGGCTCGATCTCAAGATCACAGAGCTCTGGCGGCAGACGCCATAGTTCAAGATTGGTCGCAGTTTCAGCTTCCTTATGTGTTTCCCCCTCTGGCACTGTTGCCCAGAGTGTTACGCAAGATCAGGGCCGACTGCCGCCGCGCCATCCTCGTCGCTCCAGACTGGCCGAGGAGGTCGTGGTACCCGGATCTGTGGCATCTCACGGTCGGCCAACCGTGGGCACTGCCAGACCGACCAGACTTGCTGTCTCAAGGGCCGTTTTTCCATCTGAATTCTGCGGCCCTCAACCTGACTGTGTGGCCATTGAGTCCTGGATCTTAGCGTCTTCAGGATTATCTCAAGAGGTCATTGCCACCATGAGACAGGCTAGGAAACCAACGTCCGCCAAGATCTACCACAGGACGTGGAAAATTTTCCTGTCGTGGTGCTCTGCTCAAGGTTTCTCTCCCTGGCCATTTGCCTTGCCCACTTTTCTGTCCTTTCTTCAATCCGGATTGGAAAAGGGTTTGTCGCTAGGCTCCCTTAAGGGACAAGTCTCTGCGCTCTCTGTGTTTTTTCAGAAGCGCCTGGCCAGACTCCCACAGGTACGCACGTTCCTGCAAGGGGTTTGTCACATCGTCCCTCCTTACAAG
The DNA here is from genome assembly GCF_048569485.1 of Anomaloglossus baeobatrachus. Classification (NCBI taxonomy): domain Eukaryota; kingdom Metazoa; phylum Chordata; class Amphibia; order Anura; family Aromobatidae; genus Anomaloglossus; species Anomaloglossus baeobatrachus. The sequence goes on from NC_134353.1 coordinate 65,009,988, forward strand.
CGTCTGTTAGAACCCTGGGATCTGAACAGGGTGCTGATGGTTCTTCAGAAACCACCGTTCGAGCCAATGAGGGATATTTCGCTCGCACGCCTTTCGCAGAAAGTGGTTTTTCTAGTAGCAGTCACTTCACTTCGGAGAGTGTCTGAGCTAGCAGCGTTGTCATGCAAAGCTCCTTTCCTGGTGTTTCACCAGGACAAGGTGGTTCTGCGTCCGGTTCCGGAATTCCTCCCTAAGGTGGTATCCCCCTTTCATCTCAATCAGGATATCTCCTTACCTTCTTTTTACCCTCATCCAGTTCACCAATGTGAAAAGGATTTGCACTTGTTAGATCTGGTGAGAGCACTCAGACTCTACATTTCTTCAGCGCTCTATTGGGAGACCCAGACGATTGGGGTATAGCTACTGCCTCCGGAGGCCACACAAAGCACTACACTAAAAAGTGCTAGGCCCCTCCCCTTCTGGCTATACCCCCCCGTGGTATCACGGGTTCTCCAGTTTTCAAGCTTTGTGCGAAGGAGGTCAGACATCCATGCATAGCTCCACAGATTTTAGTCAGCAGTAGCTGCTGACTATTTCGGATGGAAGAAAAGAGGGCCCATATAGGGCCCCCAGCATGCTCCCTTCTCACCCGTTGATGGTGTTGTAAGGTTGAGGTACCTATTGCTGGTACGGAGGCTGGAGCCCACATGCTGCTTTCCTTCCACATCCCCCTGAGGGGCTCTGAGGAAGTGGGATCCTGCCGGCCTCAAAGCTCTGACGCCGGGCTCCATCCACAGACCCATTTGAACCTGCTGGATACGGAGCTGGAGTACCGTTCAGGGACATGGCCCTGCACCATTACAGGTACTCTGTGTCCCCGGACACACAGACACAGCACACTCCAGACTTGCTGGGTGTGCTAGTGCGCCGGGGACAGTAAAGGGTTACAGTCACTGCAGCTTTGCTGAGTGACTTTGTGTATTGGGAACTACCGCGCCGGACGCTCCGGGAGCGGCGGCGCGGCTGGGACTTGTAGTTCGCCGGGGACTGGGCGCCGACCGCGCTTTTACGGCGGCGGCGCTTATAAATCCAGTCCCCGGCTTCTGCGGCCTAGTGCCGCTTCGTTCCCGCCCCCTCCCTGTCACTCAGGGAAGGGGACAGGCGCTGAGCAATCAGCAGCGCCGAGGGCTGGAGCCTTATTTACATGCTCCAGCCCTCTCACTGCACACTGTCGGACGCCGGATTCCCGCTCTGACTTGGGGCACGCCCACGGCCCGCCCCTCCTCACACGAGCTGGGGAAGACGCCGGCAGCCATTACTGCAGTCCGAGCTCGGACTTTCGGCAACCAGGCAGGACTATGGCGACCATACACCCGCTTATAGGCGGGCGGTAAGCGGCACACATAGTGCTGACCCCAATATATACTGCAGTGTGTACATGTGTATTTTAACTGCATAGGTCGCTATATGCCCGCTGGGGGAGCGACACATCAGCAGCAGGAAAGCAGGTGTGCTAAGGCACAGGCTTTCTAGGCTGCTTGTATTGCACGTACTGAAGTGTTCATTTGTATTTATGCTTGTATGCTATACATTGCACTGTACAGTCGCTAGTCTTAGCTATATTCTCCTGGAATGGCTAGACTACAGCAGCAGAAAACCAAGGGTGCTGGGGCACAGGTTTTTTTCTATGCTGCTTGTATTGCATGGGCTGCAGTGTGCATTTGTACTTGTGCTTGTATGCTATGCATCGCACTGTATGGTCACTCTTCTGGGCTATATTCCCCTAGATGACTAGTCTACAGCAGCAGAAGAGCAGGGGTGCCAGGGCATAGGCTTCTATGCTGCTTGTATTGCTTGTGCTGCAGTGTTCATTTGTACTTTATGCTTGTATGCTATACATTGCACTGTACGGTCACCATTCTTGGCTATATACTTCTAGATGGCTAGTTGGCAGCGGCAAAAAAGCAACACAGATTTTCAGTGCTGTTTTTACTTCATGGGATGCTATTCATGACACCGTCCCATTGTGTGCATGCTCCCCTGTAGCACTTCGTCTGCCGGGGTCTCTAGCACTTCGTCTGCCGGGGTCTCTACTAGTCGTGGCCAAAGAAACCACCTGTCAACCCTGTCCAAGGACAGGGACGGAGTTGCAGTTTCGACAGATATATTGTCATAAGATAGAGACTTGCAGTCCAGACAGGCCATGGGCAATCTTCCTGACCAACCTCATTTGGAACGGGGGGGTCCCAGGAGGACTCTCTGTATGATAAGGCAGCTCTCCAGGACTTTGATCCTGACATCGCTCTCAATCCGGATACACCGGATGGTAACGCCATACGGAATGATCCTATAGCGTCCATCAATGGAAGGTTGGATCTTTCTCCCTCAGCTCCCCCAGTGGAGGAGTCAGCTTCACAGCAGGAGAAGTCCCTTTTCAGTATCTCAAACGGATATGGAGTATTTTTCTGGCCACGCTGACTTCAGAGAAGCAGTCCAGAAACACCACGCTTACCAGATAAGCGTTTTCTCCAAACGTTTTTTAAAGATACACGTTATCCCTTTTCCCCTGACGTGGTCAAGCGCTGGACCCAGGGTCCAAAGGTGGATTCTCCAATCTCCAGGCTTGCGTCTAGAGACATAGTTGCACTGGAGATGGGGCTTCACTTAAAGTTGCCATTCACAGACAGATGGACTCTGGTTGAAATCTGTCTAGGAGGCTATCGGCGTGTCGGTTGCTCCGGCATTCACAGCCGTATAGGCAACCTAACCTGTTCAGCTGTTCTTGCGCAGCTGGCCTTGAGCACATGTACATCTGTACCGCAGAGGCGTCCGTAACCCCGCAATGTCTGCACTGCGACTTACCCTATTAAAGCTGTCCTAAAAGTACAGTCGAGGTTTCGGTCCTTCCCAAGCTCGGGCAGGTCCCAATTGTCCTCGTGCAAAAGGGCTACAAAACCTCAGACGGGCTCAGATTCCGGCCGGGCTCAATCACGCCCAAGGAAGGCAGCCGGAGGAACCGCTACCAAGGCGGTCTCCTCATGACTCTCAGCTCTCTCTCTCTCTCTCTCCGCATCCGCGGTTGATGGCAGACTCCCCCGCCTTTGGCGACATTTAGCTGCCACAGGTCACAGACCGGTGGGTGACGGACATTGTGCTCACGTGCACAGGACAGTGTTCTGTTCTCGTCCTCCGACTCCATTATTCAGAACGGCCCCACCTCCCCACCGAGCAGATGCCCTGCTGCAGGCGGTGGACGCTCTAAGAGCAGAAGGAGTGGTGATCCCTGTCCCCCCTCAGGAACGAGGGCGAGGGTTTGTACTCCAATCTCTTTGTGGCTCCAAAACAGGACGGCTCCTTCCGTCCTGTTCTGGACCTAAAACTGCTCAACAATCATGTGCACGCCAGGCGGTTCCGGATGGAATCCCTCCGATCCGTCATTACCTCAATGTCTCGAGGAGACTTCCTTGCCTCAACAGACATCAAAGATGCCTATCTCCACGTGCCAATTGCTACGGAACACCAACGTTTTCTACGTTTTGTGATAAGAGACGACCATCTTCAGTTCGTAGCTCTGCCATTCGGTCTGGCGACAGCCCCACGGGTGTTCACCAAGATCATGGCAGCAGTGGTAGCAGTCTTGCACTCTCAGGGACACTCGGTGATCCCTTACTTGGACGATCTACTCGTCAAAGCACCCTCCCTCGAGGCATGCCAACGCAGCCTGAATGTTACGCTGGAGACTCTCCAGACTTTCGGGTGGATCATCAATTTGGCAAGGTCAAATCTGTCACCGACTCAATCACTAACGTATCTCGGCATGGAGTTTCACACTCTATCAGCGATAGTGAAGCTTCCGCTGAACAAGCAGCGTTCACTGCAGACAGAGGTGCAGTCTCTCCTTCAAGGCCAGTCGCACCCCTTAAGGCGCCTCATGCACTTCCTAGGGAAGATGGTGGCAGCCATGGAGGCAGTTCCCTTTGCGCAGTTTCATCTGCGCCAACTTCAATGGGACATTCTCCGCCAATGGGACGGGCAGTCAACCTCCCTGGACAGGAAAGTCTCCTTTTCCCAGACGGCCAAGGACTCTCTGCAATGGTGGCGTATTTCCACCTCATTGTCACAGTGAAGATCCTTCCTACCCCCATCCTGGGCAGTAGTCACGACAGATACGAGTCTGTCAGGGTGGGGAGCAGTTTGTCTCCGCCACAGGGCTCAGGGGACGTGGACTCAGCAGGAGTCCACCCTTCAGATCAATGTTCTGGAAATCAGGGCAGGGTATCTTGCCCTACTAGCTTTCCAGCAGTGGCTAGAAAGAGCGCAGATCCGACTCCAGTCGGACAACTCCACAGTGGTGGCATACATCAACCACCAAGCAGAGACGCGCAGTCGGCAAGCCTTCCAGGAAGTCCGGCGAATCCTCATGTGGGTGGAGGACACAGCATCCACCATATCCGCAGTTCACATCCCGGGCGTAGAAAACTGGGAAGCAGACTTCCTCAGTCGCCAGGGTATGGACGCAGGGGAATGGTCCCTTCACCCGGACGTGTTTCAGGAAATCTGTCGCCGCTGGGGGGTGCCGGACGTCGACCTAATGGCGTCTCGGCACAACAACAAGGTCCCGGCATTTATGGCACGATCGCGCGATCACAGAGCTCTGGCGGCAGACGCCTTAGTGCAAGATTGGTCGCAGTTCCGGCTCCCATATGTGTTTCCACCTCTGGCAATCTTGCCCAGAGTACTGCGCAAAAATCAGTTCCGATTGCAGCCGCGTCATACTCGTCGCCCCAGACTGGCCGAGGAGATCGTGGTACCCGGATCTGTGGCATCTCACGGTCGGCCGACCGTGGTCACTACCAGGCCGGCCAGACTTACTGTCCCAAGGGCCGTTTTTCCATCGGAATTCTGCGGCCCTGAACCTGACTGTGTGGCCATTGAGTCCTGGATCCTAGCGTCTTCAGGATTATCCCAAGGGGTCGTTGCCACCATGAAACAGGCTAGGAAGTCCACTTCTGCTAAGATCTACCACAGAACGTGGAAGATTTTCTTAACCTGGTGCTCGGCTCAGGGAGGGTCTCCCTGGCCATTTGCATTGCCTACTTTTCTTTCCTTCCTGCAATCGGGGTTAGAAAAGGGCTTGTCGCTCGGCTCCCTTAAGGGGCAAGTCTCGGCACTATCCGTGTTTTTTTTTCGGAAGCGTCTAGCACGTCTTTCTAAGGTGCGCACGTTCCTACAGGGGGTCTGTCATATCGTACCCCCGTACAAGCGGCCGTTAGATCCATGGGATCTCAACAGGGTACTAGTTGCTCTCCAGAAGCCGCCTTTCGAGCCTCTGAAGGAAGTTTCATTTTCTCGCCTGTCACAGAAGGTGGCGTTTCTCGTTGCGATCACATCGCTTCGGCGAGTGTCTGAGCTGGCAGCTCTGTCATCCAAGGCTCCCTTCCTGGTGTTCCACCAGGACAAGGTAGTGCTGCGCACCATTCCGGAGTTTCTCCCTAAGGTCGTATCTTCATTTCATCTTAATCAGGATATATCCTTGCCTTCCTTTTGTCCTCATCCGGTTCACCGGTATGGAAAGGACTTACGTTTGTTAGATCTGGTGAGAGCACTCAGAATCTACTTTTCCCGCACGGCGCCCATGCGCCGTTCCGATGCATTTTTTGTCCTTGTCGCTGGTCCGCGCAAGGGGTTGCAGGCTTCTAAAGCCACCCTGGCTCGATGGATCAAAGAACCAATTCTAGAGGCCTACCGTTCTGCGGGGCTTCCGGTTCCTTCAGGGCTAAAAGCCCACTCACCCAGAGCCGTGGGTGCGTCCTGGGCATTACGACACCAGGCTTCGGCTCAACAAGTGTGCCAGGCAGCTACCTGGTCCAGTCTGCACACTTTCACCAAGCATTATCAGGTGCATACCTATGCTTCGGCGGATGCCAGCTTAGGTAGAAGAGTCCTGCAGGCGGCAGTGACACCCCCGTAAGGGAGGGCTGTTTTGCAGCTCTAACATGCGGTATTTCTTTACCCACCCAGGGACAGCTTTTGGACGTCCCAATCGTCTGGGTCTCCCAATAGAGCGCTGAAGAAGAAGGGAATTTTGTTACTTACCGTAAATTCCTTTTCTTCTAGCTCTTATTGGGAGACCCAGCACCCGCCCTGTTGTCCTTCGGGATTTTTTTGTTGTTTGCGGGTACACATGTTGTTCATGTTGAACGGTTTTTCAGTTCTCCGATGTTACTCGGAGTTAATTTGTTTAAACCAGTTATTGGCTTTCCTCCTTCTTGCTTTGGCACTAAAACTGGAGAACCCGTGATACCACGGGGGGGTATAGCCAGAAGGGGAGGGGCCTAGCACTTTTTAGTGTAGTGCTTTGTGTGGCCTCCGGAGGCAGTAGCTATACCCCAATCGTCTGGGTCTCCCAATAAGAGCTAGAAGAAAAGGAATTTACGGTAAGTAACAAAATTCCCTTCTTCTCGTACAGCGCCCCTGCGCCGCTCGGATGCACTCTTTGTCCTTGTCGCTGGCCAGCGTAAAGGGACACAAGCTTCCAAATCAACCCTGGCTCGGTGGATCATGGAACCAATTCTCGAAGCTTATCGTTCCTCGGGGCTTCCGGTTCCCTCAGGGCTGAAGGCCCATTCTACCAGGGCCGTGGGAGCGTCCTGGGCCTTGCGACACCAGGCTACGGCTCAGCAGGTGTGTCAGGCAGCTACCTGGTCGAGCCTGCACACTTTCACGAAACACTATCAGGTGCATACCTATGCTTCGGCAGATGCCAGCCTAGGTAGGCAAGTCCTTCAGGCGGCGGTTGCCCACCTGTAGGACGGAGCCGTTACGGCTCTATTATGAGGTATTATTTACCCACCCAGGGACTGCTTTTGGACGTCCCAATTGTCTGGGTCTCCCAATGGAGCGCCAAAGAAGGGAATTTTTACTTACCGTAAATTCCTTTTCTTCTAGCTCCAATTGGGAGACCCAGCACCCGCCCCTGTTTTTGTGTACACATGTTGTTCACGTTGAATGGTTTCAGTTCTCCGATATTCCTTCGGATTGAATTTACTTTAAACCAGTTTATAATTTTTTCCTCCTTCTTGCTTTTGCACCAAAACTGAGGAGCCCGTGGCAGCACGGGGGGTGTATAGGCAGAAGGGCAGGGGCTTTACACTTTTAGTGTAATACTTTGTGTGGCCTCCGGAGGCAGAAGCTATACACCCAATTGTCTGGGTCTCCCAATTGGAGCTAGAAGAAAAGGAATTTACGGTAAGTAAACAAAATTCCCTTCTTTTTTTTATCTGCATTGTTCTTCCGGTGGTAAATATTAGATGGTAAAATGATTCTGCAATATCAAACATGCATACCGTAGTTTTATTTTTGAACAGTGATGGAAAAAAAAATACAAAAATATATTTTCTTCATGTCTCCATTTTCTGAGATTCTTAATGTTTTCTGGTGACTGAGTTGTGTGAGGGTGTTTTTTTTTTGTACATTGAGCTTTTGTTTTTTATTGATACCATTTTGGTGTACATTTGATTAAATCTCCTCTTGTTGCATTTCTTCTTCTGCTGTTGCGGTGGCAAAAAACTGCCCACAATTCTTGCGATTTGATTCTTGTTATACCTGCTTACAGAGTGGGTTAATTCATTTTTTATTTTGCGTGGACCTTTACAGATTTGGCACTACCAATGTTTTATTTCTTTGTCGCTCCATTGGGAGACCCAGACAATTGGGTGTATAGCTATTGCCTCTGGAGGCCACACAAAGTATTACACTTAAAAGTGTAAGGCCCCTCCCCTTCTGGCTATACACCCCCAGTGGGATCACTGGCTCACCAGTTTTGTGCTTTGTGCGAAGGAGGCAGCAGCGGCGCGGCTGGCACTTGTGGTGCGCCGGGGACTTCAGCGCGGCCCGCGCTTTTACGGCGGCCGCGCTGATAACTAGAGTCCCCGGCTTTTGCGGCCTGCTTCCGTTCGTTCCCGCCCCCAGACCTGCCAGTCAGGAGAGGGGCGGGACGCTGGCCACTTCTATGAATCGGTCGCGCCGGCCGCTGGAACTGCGGCGCGGCTGGCACTTGTGGTGCGCCGGGGACTTCAGCGCGGCCCGCGCTTTTACGGCGGCCGCGCTGTTAACTCGAGTCCCCGGCTTCTGGGCCTAGCTCCCTTCGTTACCGCCCACAGCCCTGACAGTCAGGGTAGGGGCGTGACGCTGCATAGAGCAGAGCTGAGAGCTGGAGTATGTTTTGCATACTCCACCCCTCTCACTGTGTGCACTGTGAGTCCGGATTCCCGCACTTTCTCAGGCACGCCCACGGCTTCCTTCTCTACAAGGACACCGGCAGCCATTAGTGTCAGTTTCTGTACGATACAGAGACAAGTGTGGAAGACCCTGGCATTCTGATAGTCACACAATCGCTGTAACAGGCGTTAAGCAGCACCTGTGGTGCTAACCCCACTAGTGCAGAAGTGCACTTATAGATATGCTTGTACTATATACATTGCACTGTTTGGTCGCACGTTGTATATACCCTCCTGGATTATGCGGAGGAGTTATCAGCATATTCTCTGTGTAAAACAAAGGTGCAGAACCACATGTTTTTCTATGCAGCTGGTACAGCATGTACGGCTATACGGCCGGCAGGTACATAGACTCCCATTGTATGCACTAATGGCCAGGGGATGAGGACGGTGTCTGCAGTATTTACTGACAGTTTTTCTGAGACTATGGCTATGATACTAGAAGCCTAGCAGTCCGGACATGTCTCTCACAATATGGGCACTGTTGAATCATTGATCCATGGCCCCCCTCAGTGTGAATAACTAACAGCTCCGGGAATGTCACACGCATCCCAGAGTCACGGCTCTGCACGGACGTCAGTCCCAGACAGCCTAAGTGGGCTCGCTATGAGCGGCCTCGGTTTCATCAGGGTCCTAACAGAAGGACTCGCTGTGTAATGAGGCGGAAGTAGCGGCTCAGGATTCTGATCCTGAGACCGCTCTCAATCTGGATACACCTGATTGTGACGCCATAGTAAATAATCTTATAGCGTCCATCTATAGAATGTGGGTTATTTCTCACAGCTCCTCCAGTGGAGGAGTCAGCTTCACGTATTTTTCTGGACCACTCTGCCTTCAGAGAGGCAGTCCAGGAACACCACGCTTATCCAGATATGCGCTTCTCCAAACGGCTTAGGATACACGTTATCCCTGTCCCCTGACTTGGTCAAGGACTGGACCCAATGTCCCGAGCGGCATCCTCCAATCTCCAGGCTTGTAGCTAGATCCATAGTTGCAGTGGGAGATGGAACTGCAAACTCAAAGATGCCACTGACAGACAGATGGATCTCTGGTCGAAAGCCATCTATGAGGCTGTCGGCGCACCGTTGGCTCCGGCATTCTCTCCCTTGGGGCACTCCAAGCTATTTCAGCTTGTCTTACACAGATTGACACGGTTACACGTACATCTGTGCCGCAGGTGGCATCCTTAACCTCTCAAATGTCTGCATTTGTTTCTTACGCGATTCAGGTTGTCCTGGACTCTGCGAACCGTGCGGCGGTAGCCTCCGCTACTCCGTGTTTTTAAGCAGAGCCTGGTCTGCTCGTTAAGTGAATGGAAGGCAGATTCTGCTTCCAAAAAAGGTTGCCTAACCAGTTGCCTTTTTCTGCTGACCGACTGGTGAGCGTTGGATGTAACCATCAAACAGTCCAGGGGTAAGGATTCATCCTTTCCTCAGCCCGGACACAACAAACCCCAACAGAGCAAGAGGCAGTCGGGGTTTTCGGCCTTTTCGAGGCTCGGGCAGGTCCCATTTTTCCTCGTCCAATGTGGACTCAAAAGGATCAGAGGAGCTAAGATTCTTAGCGGGCTCAGTCTCGCCCAAAAACGCGACAGTCTGAAAACCCGCTTCCAAGGCGGCTTCCTCATGACTTGCGGCCTCGGTCGGTAGCAGGCTCTCCCGCCTTGGCGATATTTAGCTGCCATAGGTCAATGACCATTGAGTGTGAGACATTCTGTCTCACGGGTACAGGATAGAGCTCACTTCTCGTCCACCTCCCGGCCGGGCCGCTGCTCTTCTGCAAACAGGGTGCACTCTATAGGCAGAAAGAGTGATGACCCCCGTTCCTCTTCAGGAACAAGGTCACGGTTTTTACCCCAAATTCTTTGCGGTACCTATAACAACGGGCCGTTCCGTCCCGTTCTGGATCTAAAAATGCTCAGCAAGCTCGTGGACACCAGGCGGTTCCGGATGGAATCCCTCCGCCATGTCATCGCCTCAAGGTCCCAAGGATATTTCCTAGCATCATTAGGCATCAAGGATGCTTATCCACACGTGCCGATTGATCCAGAGCACTAGCGTTTCTACGCTTCGTTATAGGAGACGAACACCCTCTGTTCGTAGCTCTACCTTCCGGCTAGCGACAGTCCAACTGGTCTTCGCCAAGGTCAGGGCAGCAGTAGTCACAGTCCTGCACTCTCAGGGTCACTCTGTGGTCCCGTATTTAGACGATCTACTTGTCAAGGCACTCTCCTAGGAAACATGCCAACACTGCCCGAACGTTGCGCTGGAGACTCTCTAGAGTTTTGGGTGGATCATCAACTTTTTAAAGTCAGATCCGACCCCGACCCTATCGATAACATATCTAGGCATAGAGTTTCTTACTCTCTCAGCGATAGTGAAGCTGCCGCTAGACAAACAGCATTCACTACGGGCTGCAAGCTCTTCTTTAAGAACCAGTCGCACACATTGAGACGCCTCATGCATTTCCTACGTAAGAGGGTAGCAATGGAGGCAGTTCCTTTCGCGCAGTTTTACTGCGTCCACTACAATAGGACATTCTCCGCCAATGGGACGAGGAGTCGACGTCCCTCAACAGAGTCGTCGTTCTTTCTCAGGCGGCCAAGGAATCTCTACGGTGGTGGCTTCTTCTCACCTCTTGGTCAACAAGAAGGTCCTTCCTATCCCCGTCCTGGGCGATAGTTACGACAGACGCGAGTCTATCAGGGTGGGGAGCAGTTTTTTCTCCACTATAGCGCTCAGGGTACGTGGACTCAGCAAGAGTCCACTCTTCAGATCAATGTTCTTGAACACAGAGCAGTGTATCTTGCCCTACAATCCTTCCAACAGCGGCTGGAAAGCAAGCATATCCGACTTCAGTCGGACAGCTCCACAGCGGTGGCATACATCAACCACCAAGGAAGAACGCGCAACCGGCAAGCCTTCCAGGAAGTCCGGCAGGTTCTGATGTGGGTGGAAGACGCGGCATCCACCATATCCACAATTCACATCCCAAGTGTGGAAACTAGGAAGCTGACTTCCTAAGTCGCTGAGGTGTGGCCGAAAGAGTATGGTCTCCTCACCCGGACGGGTTTCAGGAGATCTGGCGCCGCTGACAGAGGCCGGACGTCGATCTAATGGCGTCACGGCACAACAACAATGTGCCAGCTTCATGGCACGGTTTCACAATCATCGAGCTCTGGCGGCAAACGCCTCAGTTCAGCATTGGTCGCAGTTCCAGCTACCTTAGGTGCCACCTCTGGCATTGTTGCCCAGAGTACTGCGCTAGATCAAGACCGACTGCGGCCGCGCCATCCTCGTCGCTACAAATTGGCCGAGGATGTTGTGGTACTCGGTTCTGTGGTGCCTCACGGTAGGCTAACCGGGGGCACTACCAGACCAATCAGACTGGCTGTCTCAAGGGCCATTCTTCCATTTGAATTCTACGGCCCTCAACCGGATGGTGTGGCATTGAGTCCTGGAACCTAGTGTCGTCAGGATTACCTCAGGACGTGGTTGCCACCATGAGACAGGCTAGCATACCAACGTCCGCCAAGATTGACCACAGGACGTGGAAGATGTTCTTATCTCGGTGCTCGGCGCAGGGTGTTTCTCCCTGGCCGGTTGCATCGTCTATGTTTCCTTCCTTCCTGCAATCTAGGTAGGAAAATGGGTTGTCGCTCAGTTCCCTTTAGGGACAAGTCTCAGCGCTATCTGTATTTTTTCAGAAACGACGACTTCCTCAGGTACGCACGTTCCTACGGGGAGTTTGTCTTCTCAGCACTCCGTACAAGCGGCCGTTAGAGCCCTGAGATCTGAACAAGGTTCTAATTGCTCTCCAGATGCCGCCTTTCGAGCCTTTGAAGGATGTCTCCCTTCCCGTTTTTCACGGGAAGTGGCCTTCTAGTAACGGTCTCGTCTCTTAGGAGAGTTTCCGAGCTAGCAACGCTCTCATACAAACTCCCTTCCTGGTCCTTCACCAGGACAGGGTAGTTCTGCGTCCGGTTCCGGAATTTCTCCCTAAGGTGGTATCCCATTTTCATATCAATCAGGATATCACCTCACCTTCTTTGTGTCCTCGTCCAGTCCATCAATTTCAGAAAGATTTGCATCTGTTGGTTCTGGTGAGAGCACTCAGGTTCTACTTCCCGCATGGCGCTCCTGCGCCACCCGGATGCACTCTTTGTCCTTGTCGCTGGTCGGCGTAAACAGTCGCAAGCTTCCAGATCCACCCTTGCTCGGGGGCTCGAGGAACCAATTCTTGAAACCTACAGTTCTACTGGGCTTCTGGTTCTCTCAAGGCCGAAGGCCCATTCTACCAGAGCCGTGGGTGCATCCTGGGCATTACGGCACCAGGCTACGGCTCAGCAGGTGTGTCAGGCACCCACCTGGTCGAGTCTACTTACTTTTACCAAGCATTATCAGATGCATACCTACGCTTCGGCAGACGCCAGCCTAGGTAGATAAGTCATTCAGGCGGCGGTTGGCCACCTGTAGGAGAGGGCCGTTTGACGGCCCTATCATGAGGTATTCTTTTACCCACCCAGGGATTGCTTTTGGACATCCCAATTGTCTGGGTCTCCCAATGGAGCGACAAAGAAGAAGGGAATTTTGTTTACTTACCGTAAATTCCTTTTCTTCTAGCTCCAATTGGGAGACCCAGCACCCGCCCTGTTTTCTCGGGGTTTTTCTGTTTTTTCGGGTACACATGTTGTTCATGTGGTATGGTTCAGTTCTCCGATGTTTCCTCGGATTGAATTGGTCTTTAAACCAGTTATTGGCTTTCCTCCTTCTTGCTTTGGCACTAAAACTGGTGAGCCAGTGATCCCACTGGGGGTGTATAGCCAGAAGGGGAGGGGCCTTACACTTTTAAGTGTAATACTTTGTGTGGCCTCCAGAGGCAATAGCTATACACCCAATTGTCTGGGTCTCCCAATTGGAGCTAGAAGAAAAGGAATTTACGGTAAGTAAACAAAATTCCCTTCTTTTCTATTTTTTTTCTTTTTTTTTTTTTGGGTCTCCTTTTTTTGGTCTTTTTGGCTTTTTTTTGTTCTTGTGTTTGTAGTTTTGTTCGTTTTTTTTTTTTTATGGGAAAAGGGGTAATTTGAATTTTTTTTTTTTTTTTTTTATATTTTAAAATGGTTTAACTTTTAACTGCCTGTATTTTGTAATCTCCTTAGAGGACTTGCACATGCAATAGTCTGATAGAACTGTAAACACTAATACCACAGTATTGCTGTCTGTAGCAAAAATCATTGTGGTCTATGAAGACCAGCCACAGGCTTGTTGTCATAAGAATACTATCATGATAATAGACATGAGGGTCTCTAGCAACCCCTTGGATGAGTGGTAAGTACAGCACGTCCCCCTTGGATTGTACATTCCGCTGTCACCGATTGCCATTGGCATGTAACAGGTTATCCGCCCCCAGTAAAGCTCCTCTTCACCCACAGCTTTTAGTGGCACTTGATTGCTGAATATCACGGGCATCATCTGCCGGCAAAGATGCGGGCTTTGCTTCTGAACCTGCATCAAAGTCATGGAGCCATCATATGACTTAAAGGGTTAATAAAGGCATGTAGCCTAATACATACCCATCTTACAATTATTTGGGAAAAAAAAAAAGGGACCGGGTCCACATGTGAGGCTGACAGTATAAGCACTGCATTACTCCACTATCTTAGGGGATATACCTATGCTTCTCTGGTTATTTATATGGCCATCTGGAATTAATCTAACTATCCTGTTCCCTGCATAGAAATTAAGGGGTAGCCTGTCTTCCTCCCTGTGACCTTCTTTTCTCTGTCTCAGTTAAAATCCAATTAAATATGTATGTCTAATCACGAACTGCAATGACATGTGATTTCCAGTATTTTGTATTTTTTGTAATAAAAACTGTATACTAGAGTTAAGCGGGAAGGCAATAATCCGGGGCCGGCGGGTCATTAACAGACTTAAAAATAAGTCCGATCCGCTCCGGAATCCGGTGCCCATATAAGTCAATGGGGACCGGAATCCGGAGGGTTAAAACGTTTGTGAAGGGGCTAGGGGGCTGGGAACGAGCGTGGCATACTCACCGAGGCGCTGTCATGGCGACACACTCCTTCCGGGTCACGCTGTTACCTTCCGGAGCCAACAATTCAATATTCGGCGTGTGTTGGTTGCAGATACACGCCCCATCCGGAGTGGCAGCGTGGCAGCTAACTGCAACCAATCACAGGCGCCAGGATGGCCGGTGGGCGGGGAAAGCAGTGCACTGTCGGTCACTGTGGTAAACACACTCGGCAGCACAGTTATAGTGCTCGGCTGCAGCCCCAGCCGTCGCGCAGTATCTGTGCTGTTTATCCAGTGCCTGGAGTCACACGTGCGAGGCTGCCGGGTGCTGCCAGAGCCCCTCGCACCTGTGATTCCGGTGAAAGTAAAAAAAAACAAAAAAAAAAAAAGACGTGCGGTCCCCCTAATCTTCACATCCAGCCAAGATAACGCTGGCCGGGGGCTGGTATATCCTCAGCCCGCAGCCGTCCGGTATGTCGCATCTGTTAGATGCGACATACCGGTGCGATACCGGCTCTTCCCGCTGGCGTGATGCAGTGCCAGTCGGGGTAATAGCAAGGGTTAATAGCGGCACACAGCTGCTGCTAAATTCTAAGCTTGTGTGATGGTACAGGCGTCTATCAGATACCTGCATCACACAAACCTGTAAGTGACAGTAATAAGCATAGACACAGAAAAATCCTTTATTTGAAATAAAATACAAAACACTCCTCCTTCACCACTTTATTAACCCCCAAACACCCTGCAGTTCCGACGTAATCCACAGGAGAAGTCCCACGCCGCTTCAGCTCTGCTACATGTTAGAGCGAGCAGCCATAGAGCACGACCGCCCGCTCTGAGTGCAGCGTAGTACTGACCGCGATAAGCGATGACTGCATGGCAGACACTGTCACAGGCTGGGGGAGCGTCAACCAGGAACCAATCACAGCTGAGAGAACGGCCGGTGGGCGGGGAAAACACGGAAAGCTGTGTGACAGCACAGGAAGTGAAAGCGCGACCCGGAAGTAAGTGTGCCGCCATGACAGAGTCTGGTAAGTATGAAACGCTATTTATTTATTGTTTTTTTTTTTTTTTCTTCATTTTTTTATTAAATTCCGGTTCCGGATCGTGCAGCCGGAATCCCGGGCCCGGGAATAGTGCTGAAACCGCGCGGATCCGGACATTTACAGCACGAGCCCGCTCAGCCCTACTGTATACTTTTTTCACAATTGTGGTGCAGTAATTCTTACGCCAAAAAAACATGAAAAATACCCCCCCTCATTCACAAGTTTTGGTGTGTCCATCTTACAATTATTTGTTGCACCTCTCTCCATTAGGTGCACCCGTATATTGCCTTGCCTGGCATGTAACATTACCGGCATATTCCATAGCACTACATATCGCCTATAAACACTTTATTATTCCTTTTCCCCACAAGGAATGTAATTTGATTATTCCCTACAATCACACTTTGGCTTTTCCGGCCTCCTCTGCAGGTTGTGTGAACGGGACCCTTACCAGTTGTATCAACGCTTGGAGCAACAAGCGAGAGAATACGTCCTGGAGATGAAAGTCCGGCTACTCAAGCATTTGTCATTGGGCTTTAAGGTGACCCCAAACAAACCCCCCCAAGCTCACCAGTTCATCTCCCTCCTCCTAGAAGAGTACAGCGCCCTCTGTCAGGCGGCATGCACAATCGGCACCTTCCTCATCACTTTGGTAAGAACATGATGCGTCTCCGTGTTGTCAGCCCTGATCTCTGTCCTCCTCGTGGCAGGTGAGGGCTTTGTGCAGTTTTAATTTGCAGGTTTTTTTATGAATATTTTTAGGAAAATGAACATTTGAAGAAATTCCAGGTGACCTGGGAACTGCACAACAAGCATCTCTTCGAAAACTTGGTATTTTCAGAACCCTTACTCCAAAACAGCCTGCCAGCATTGGTCTCACAGTTAAGGTAATGGGGCTTCGATGCTGGAAAATAATAATCCTATTACTGTGTTTTCCGAAAAATAAGCCATAGCATGATTTTACAGGACGGCACGGTGGCTCAGTGGTTAGCACTGCAGTTTTGTGGTGGCTCAGTGGTTAGCACTGCGGTTTTGTGGTGGCTCAGTGGTTAGCACTGCAGTCTTGTGGTGGCTCAGTGGTTAGCACTGCAGTCTTGTGGTGGCTCAGTGGTTAGCACTGCAGTCTTGTGGTGGCTCAGTGGTTAGCACTGCAGTCTTGTGGTGGCTCAGTGGTTAGCACTGCAGTCTTGTGGTGGCTCAGTGGTTAGCACTGCAGTCTTGTGGTGGCCCAGAGGTTAGCACTGCAGCCTTGCAGCGTTGGGGTCCTGGGTTCAAATCCCACCAAGAGCAACATCTACAAGGAGTTTGTATGTTCTCCCCGTGTTTGCGTGGGTTTCCTCCCGAGTTCTCCAGTTTCCTCCCACGCTCCAAAAACATACAGATAGGGACTGTAGATTGTGAGCCCCAATGGGGACAGTGATGCCGATGTATGTAAAGCGCTGCGGAATTAATAGCGCTATATAAATGAATAAAATTATTATTAAATTAAATTATTTTTGGAGTTTGCTTGAAGCCCTAGTCCAAAAATAAGACCTAGATTGTCAGAGCCAGCATTGTGGGGAGTCAAACTGGGCAATTTCTTAAGGGCCCCCAGCATTTCTATTCAATGGTTAAGACTGATTGAGGTCCTTTTGGTGACATCATGCTCACATTAGTCTGAAGTCACCAAAGGTCTCAACTGCCCTAGTAAGCAGACAGGCTTGTATTCAGGATTGACGTTGGGGGGTAGGGAGATCAAACTGGGCAATTTCATAGCACTGGGACCCCCAGCGTTTCTGTCCAAAGGTTAAAGGGAACCTGTCGGGTGCAATATGCACCCAAGACATGAGCAGTTCTGGGTGTATATTGCTAATCCCTGCCTAACTGTCCCTGTATACACTAGCATAGATAAAGAAATAGAAAAAGCATTTATAAAGATTTTACCGTATGCTAATGAGCGCAGGGACTAGTCCCGAGGGCGTTGCTTCCCTTGCTAGTTGGCCCCATTAGCATGTTAGTACACTCCTGTGGGTGTGCTATCATGCTAATGAAGACGCAGCGTCATAGGATGATCTCGCTCACCTCACCGCTGGATTTCGGCTCAGTGCGCATGACCCTGGAGTTTGGGTCATTCGCACTACGAAGCCGGGTGTACGAGTCCTGGCTTCAAACTGAAATAGTGCGCATGACTCAAACTCCGGGGTCATGCGCACTGAGCCGAAATCTAGCGGTGAGGTGAGTGATCTCACTGCACATTCATTAGCATGTTAGCATGCCCACAGGGGCCCACAGGGGCGTACTAACATGCTAATGGAGCTGACTAGCCAGGGAAATTAACACCCAGGGGACTAGTCCCTGCACTCATTAGCATATGATAAAAGATCTTAAACAGATCTTTAGAATAAGTATTTCTATCTATGCTAGTGTATACAGGGACAGTTAGGCATGGATTAGTAATATGCACCCAGAACTGCTTGTGGTTCTGGGTGCATATTTGATTGGATTGGACCTGACAGATTCCCTTTTAAGGACTTTTTGGTGACCTAAGCCCTAGCCTATCCTTCGGAACAAAAATTATGACCCTGCTTTCTTTTCAGAGAAACACGGTACTTTTTCCTGATCGTAATTGTTGTGATTTACAGTTATGTAAAGGAACTGCGTTTAAGGGGGTTTTATAGCACAATGATATTCATTACCTATTCATAGGATAGATCATCAATATCGATTTAGTGGGGGATATGGCATCAGGCACCTTCATTTATCAGCAGCTATCAATTCTTGCAGCAGCTGGATGTACAGAGTGTAGGGACCAGAATAGTGACAAAAAATATACAAATCAGTGCAGAAGTATTTCCACCTTTTAATGTGTACAAATCTATTGAGAAGCTGAAAATTATTTTGACAGGAAACAAAAAAAAAAAGAAAATTAAAAATTAGTTGCTTAAGTGTGAACACCCTACATCGTCTGCCAAAATCATGTGGGGAAATGTGTTATGGTATGGTCTGAGGAACTTTTTGGCCATGATTCCAAAAGATATGTTTGGCACAAAGCAGACATTAAGCATCACTAGGAGAACACCATACCCACAGTGAAGCACGGTGGAGGTAGCATTATGCTTTGGGCTTTTTTTTCTGTTTTTTTTTTTTTTTTCCCCAGCAGCTGGAACTGTGGCTTTAGTCAAAGTAGAGTGAATTATGAACAATTCCAAAGATCAGTCAATTTTTGCAACAAAATCTTCAGACCTCTACTATAAAGATGAGGAGAAATGTCACCATTCGTCACAACGATGACATTAAGTGACCTCCAAATCAACAAAAGATTGCCTTCATCAGAAGAACATGAACATTTTGGAATATCCCAGCCAGAGCTCAGACCTGAATCCACATGACAATCTGTCAGTAGCCTGAAGAGGGCGCTGTGCACAAAATTATGTCCTTGCACAAAGAGTGAACAAAGATTGCCAATCCTGGATGTGCCATGCTGATACTCCTACCCAAAGAAATTTGAGTACTGTTGTTAATTAAAAGGAAACTTTAACATTAGATTTAAGGGTGTGCATATTAATGCAACCACGTTATCTTTAGCTTATTTTTTTTTTTTACACCTAAAAAAAGTATTTTTCAATTGAATTGTAAAGATTATGGGTAACATTAAAGGTGGAAAAAATTTTCAAATGTTTCCTGGTTTGATATATATAATATTTTTTTTTTTTAAAATATGCTAAAAATTTGGGTATGTAGACTTATATCTGCGGTGTTTGTACTTATTAATGTAGAATATAAAATCTCACACCTCTCCCCTATACCTTCTTCACATTGGCTGCAGCAGGAGCCTCCCCCTTCCTACAAGTCCGCAGTCTCCCAGCCAAAGAGGAAAAGGATCAGCAGAAGATTACAGGGAACTTGTCATTTAATTCATGCTATCCAAACCTTGGGCAGCATAAGTTTTTTGCGTTTTTGTTTTAAATGCTCCAGTGCATCATAAAAAATATACCGTATATACTTGTGGGTAAGCCGACTTTTGCAGCTCGTTTTTTTTTTTTTTATATGCTGAAAAAGCCCCCCTCGGCTTATACCAAAGTTCCCTCGGTGTCCTCTAACCTGCTTCTTGTAGATCACTGCCACATAGACCCCCTCCATGATCTCGGCCGGTACACGGGGCCACCCCTGCCATCAGCGCATTACTTCAGTTGAATAATTTGCAATGGCGCAAATCATTTAACCGAATTAAATTAAACACGGACGGCAGCTGTGGCCCCCTGACCCACCGGAGATCAAGGAGTCTACGTGCCTGCGGTCCGCAAGAAGAAGGTAAGAGAACACCGAGGGACTAGAGGACAGGTGAGATTTTTTTTTTTTTTTTTGTGTGTGTATGTGAACAATGGCATGATAGAGGGCAAGAAGGGGACCAGAATGAGGACATTGCTAAAGGATGGGGCATATTAATGCAGGACGCAAGGATGGAGCACATTAATACAGTAGACATGGATGGGGCACATTACTACAGGGGGCAAGGATGGGGCGCTTTACTACAGGGCGCAAGGATGGGGCGCATTACTACAGGGCGCAAGGATGGGACGCATTACTACAGGGCGCAAGGATGGGGCGCATTACTACAGGGCGCAAGGATGGGGCGCATTACTACAGGGCGCAAGGATGGGGCGCATTACTTCAGGGCGCAAGGATGGGGCGCATTACTTCAGGGCGCAAGGATGGGGCGCATTACTTCAGGGCGCAAGGATGGGGCGCATTACTTCAGGGCGCAAGGATGGGGCGCAATACTTCAGGGCGCAAGGATGGGGCGCATTACTACAGGGCGCAAGGATGGGGCGCATTACTACAGGGCGCAAGGATGGGGCGCATTACTACAGGGCGCAAGGATGGGGCGCATTACTTCAGGGCGCAAGGATGGGGCGCATTACTTCAGGGCGCAAGGATGGGGCGCATTACTTCAGGGCGCAAGGATGGGGCGCATTACTACAGGGCGCAAGGATGGGGCGCATTACTACAGGGCGCAAGGATGGGGCGCATTACTACAGGGCGCAAGGATGGGGCGCATTACTACAGGGCGCAAGGATGGGGCGCATTACTACAGGGCGCAAGGATGGGGCGCATTACTACAGGGCGCAAGGATGGGGCGCATTACTACAGGGCGCAAGGATGGGGCGCATTACTACAGGGCGCAAGGATGGGGCGCATTACTACAGGGCGCAAGGATGGGGCGCATTACTACAGGGCGCAAGGATGGGGCGCATTACTACAGGGCGCAAGGATGGGGCGCATTACTACAGGGCGCAAGGATGGGGCGCATTACTACAGGGCGCAAGGATGGGGCGCATTACTACAGGGCGCAAGGATGGGGCGCATTACTACAGGGCGCAAGGATGGGGCGCATTACTACAGGGCGCAAGGATGGGGCGCATTACTACAGGGCGCAAGGATGGGGCGCATTACTACAGGGCGCAAGGATGGGGCGCATTACTACAGGGCGCAAGGATGGGGCGCATTACTACAGGGCGCAAGGATGGGGCGCATTACTACAGGGCGCAAGGATGGGGCGCATTACTACAGGGCGCAAGGATGGGGCGCATTACTACAGGGCGCAAGGATGGGGCGCATTACTACAGGGCGCAAGGATGGGGCGCATTACTACAGGGCGCAAGGATGGGGCGCATTACTACAGGGCGCAAGGATGGGGCGCATTACTACAGGGCGCAAGGATGGGGCGCATTACTACAGGGCGCAAGGATGGGGCGCATTACTACAGGGCGCAAGGATGGGGCGCATTACTACAGGGCGCAAGGATGGGGCGCATTACTACAGGGCGCAAGGATGGGGCGCATTACTACAGGGCGCAAGGATGGGGCGCATTACTACAGGGCGCAAGGATGGGGCGCATTACTACAGGGCGCAAGGATGGGGCGCATTACTACAGGGCGCAAGGATGGGGCGCATTACTACAGGGCGCAAGGATGGGGCGCATTACTACAGGGCGCAAGGATGGGGCGCATTACTACAGGGCGCAAGGATGGGGCGCATTACTACAGGGCGCAAGGATGGGGCGCATTACTACAGGGCGCAAGGATGGGGCGCATTACTACAGGGCGCAAGGATGGGGCGCATTACTACAGGGCGCAAGGATGGGGCGCATTACTACAGGGCGCAAGGATGGGGCGCATTACTACAGGGCGCAAGGATGGGGCGCATTACTACAGGGCGCAAGGATGGGGCGCATTACTACAGGGCGCAAGGATGGGGCGCATTACTACAGGGCGCAAGGATGGGGCGCATTACTACAGGGCGCAAGGATGGGGCGCATTACTACAGGGCGCAAGGATGGGGCGCATTACTACAGGGCGCAAGGATGGGGCGCATTACTACAGGGCGCAAGGATGGGGCGCATTACTACAGGGCGCAAGGATGGGGCGCATTACTACAGGGCGCAAGGATGGGGCGCATTACTACAGGGCGCAAGGATGGGGCGCATTACTACAGGGCGCAAGGATGGGGCGCATTACTACAGGGCGCAAGGATGGGGCGCATTACTACAGGGCGCAAGGATGGGGCGCATTACTACAGGGCGCAAGGATGGGGCGCATTACTACAGGGCGCAAGGATGGGGCGCATTACTACAGGGCGCAAGGATGGGGCGCATTACTACAGGGCGCAAGGATGGGGCGCATTACTACAGGGCGCAAGGATGGGGCGCATTACTACAGGGCGCAAGGATGGGGCGCATTACTACAGGGCGCAAGGATGGGGCGCATTACTACAGGGCGCAAGGATGGGGCGCATTACTACAGGGCGCAAGGATGGGGCGCATTACTACAGGGCGCAAGGATGGGGCGCATTACTACAGGGCGCAAGGATGGGGCGCATTACTACAGGGCGCAAGGATGGGGCGCATTACTACAGGGCGCAAGGATGGGGCGCATTACTACAGGGCGCAAGGATGGGGCGCATTACTACAGGGCGCAAGGATGGGGCGCATTACTACAGGGCGCAAGGATGGGGCGCATTACTACAGGGCGCAAGGATGGGGCGCATTACTACAGGGCGCAAGGATGGGGCGCATTACTACAGGGCGCAAGGATGGGGCGCATTACTACAGGGCGCAAGGATGGGGCGCATTACTACAGGGCGCAAGGATGGGGCGCATTACTACAGGGCGCAAGGATGGGGCGCATTACTACAGGGCGCAAGGATGGGGCGCATTACTACAGGGCGCAAGGATGGGGCGCATTACTACAGGGCGCAAGGATGGGGCGCATTACTACAGGGCGCAAGGATGGGGCGCATTACTACAGGGCGCAAGGATGGGGCGCATTACTACAGGGCGCAAGGATGGGGCGCATTACTACAGGGCGCAAGGATGGGGCGCATTACTACAGGGCGCAAGGATGGGGCGCATTACTACAGGGCGCAAGGATGGGGCGCATTACTACAGGGCGCAAGGATGGGGCGCATTACTACAGGGCGCAAGGATGGGGCGCATTACTACAGGGCGCAAGGATGGGGCGCATTACTACAGGGCGCAAGGATGGGGCGCATTACTACAGGGCGCAAGGATGGGGCGCATTACTACAGGGCGCAAGGATGGGGCGCATTACTACAGGGCGCAAGGATGGGGCGCATTACTACAGGGCGCAAGGATGGGGCGCATTACTACAGGGCGCAAGGATGGGGCGCATTACTACAGGGCGCAAGGATGGGGCGCATTACTACAGGGCGCAAGGATGGGGCGCATTACTACAGGGCGCAAGGATGGGGCGCATTACTACAGGGCGCAAGGATGGGGCGCATTACTACAGGGCGCAAGGATGGGGCGCATTACTACAGGGCGCAAGGATGGGGCGCATTACTACAGGGCGCAAGGATGGGGCGCATTACTACAGGGCGCAAGGATGGGGCGCATTACTTCAGGGGACAAGGATGGGGCGCATTACTTCAGGGGACAAGGATGGGGCGCATTACTTCAGGGGACAAGGATGGGGCGCATTACTTCAGGGGACAAGGATGGGGCGCATTACTACAGGGCACATTACATTTTATTGGTATCTTTATTTTTCAAATTTACCAGTAGCTGCTGCATTTTCCACCCTAGGCTTCTCCTCGAATCAATAAGTTTCCCAGTTTTTTTGTGGTAAAATGAAGTGCCTCAGCTTGTATTCGGGTCAGCTTATACTCGAGTGTATACGGTAGTTAGATTCGGAGTCATGCTGCCTGGGACTTGGGCAGAATGAATCAGAGGACAAGTTCCCTGGTTTCACTAGGAATTCTACAAGACTGTTTATTTCAGGAACACGCGGAAAATCCTTAAATAGAATGTGCCGCCCAAATTTTATTTTATCATTTTTTTTTAATTTTTTTTTATGGGAAAAAAAATGTAACTGTAAAATAAAAAGAGATTTAAAAAGGTTAGATATTTTCCACTTTTAAACACTAGGGGGAGCAGCTGCTGAAATTAGCCCTGAAAACCTAGTGTACTGCTATGTCACATTACGACTGCAGCAAGAGCGGGTGGGATCGGGTCACATGCTCCCCACCCCTTCTGGGTGTCTGCAAAAAGGTAAGTCAGGATGAAGTTTACATGACAGTGTAGAGCCATTACTGGTGACTGCGAAGTAATACTGACACGTGGACAGTGCCACCGAGGAGGGCTGGCAGCGCAGATTCTGGTAGTTGGTGCTGCGCACCGTATTCCTGCTGTGGTCCTACATGAACTGTATCACGTGCTGGGATTACATACAGGGCTTAGTTTGGTATATAACACAGAATGGGATTAGATACCTGCACTGTATCACATGCATCAAGTGAGGCACACTGTATGGGATGAGATACAGGCCTCAGCGGCTCTTGTCACCGGATGAAATACAGAGCCATCGGACTGTGGCGCACGTGATGGGATGAGATGCACAGCTCTGCTCATTCAGTTTAATGCCTCATTCAGATGCCTGTAATGCAAGGAAGTCCGAATGAGGCTTTATGCTGAATTTTGATGCGCTTTTCAGAAGCAGCCATTAATCCTCATTCAAATGTCTGAATGAGCAGAGTCGAGTCTGTGTTCAGAGCACAGCAGAGTGGTGGTTACACTGCTATGCTCTGAATACTGAGATTAAAGAATGTAGCCTGGAACTCCAATGGTGTGAACAAGGTGCAAAACTCAAAAACACACAATAAGGTAGAGAGTTGCACACTAATCACAATGTATGAGGAAATAATGAAAAGCAGCACTGCTATGGGAATACTAGAATGAAAAATACAATGGACTATCTGAAAAATTGAAAAAACTTGAAAATGGCATATGCATAACTGCTGTGAATAATAGGAATTAGAGATGAGCGAGTATGCTTGTTACTACTCGGTACTCGCACGAGTATCACTGTACTCGGGCTACTCGGCGGGGACCGAGTAATCTCGCGATACTCGTGCTGTACTCGTGGTCTTCATGTTGGCGCTCTTTTTAGAGCCAGCCCTTATGCAGGGATTGGCTGGCAGACCAATGCAATGCCACAGCCCTGTTGTGGAATTGCAGTGATTGGCCGGCACTCACAGAATGACCGTGCCTTTAGCCCGACACTTCCCCGCTCGGCTACGGCCCCTCCCGCACTCCACTCCGCGTGTATATTTATATGCACGCTTACACACACACGTACGTTTTTTTATTTAATTTACAGTTTTATGGTTTCTACATGCTGCCGGTGGTCATTTCACAAAAATACTCGGGTCTCCCATAGGATAACATTGGGCTCGGTGCTCGGGCCGAGTACACGAGTATCTTGGGAGGCTCGGCCCGAGCCTCGAGCACCCGAGCTTTTTAGTACTCGCTCATCACTAATAGGAATATAAGAGATGTTTAACCATTGTATTGATCAATGTGAAAGAGCCCCAAAACAAAAAATAAATATTACCTTGGCGTGGTGTTTGGGCTTTTAAATTGATGAATACAATGACTAAACCTCTCTTGTATTTTTTAATTTTAGCCATTGTATTCATCAATGTAAAACAGCCCTAAAACCACGCCAAGGTAATCTCTATTTTTTTTGTCGCTCCATTGGGAGACCCAGACAATTGGGTGTATAGCTTCTGCCTCCGGAGGCCACACAAAGTATTACACTTTTAAAAAAGTGTAACCCCTCCCCTCTGCCTATACACCCTCCCGTGGATCACGGGCTCCTCAGTTTTATGCTTTGTGTGGAAGGAACAACAGGGAATCTGGAGGACACCAGCGGTTGGTAAGCCACACCGGTCACCCGGTGCTGGTTCCCCTAGGGTGCCGTGATATATATATATATATATATCTACATATATATATTCGGAACGGCTGTTTAACCCTTTCCCATATACCCTCAGTGGTCGCTCTCCTAAGGGACACTTATTGCTTGCAGCATGTCGTCCACAAGGAGCAAAGCCCTTAAGACACAGGTTTTTTTCGCAGCCTGTACCTCTTGTGGGGCTATGTTGCCTGCGGGATCCACCTACCCTCACTGTGATCAATGCTCGACTCCTGCCACGCTTGCTCAGCCGGAGCCCGGGGCACTTGTGGGCCCCTCGGCGCAGTCCCAGACCGGCTAAGCGGCCTCGCTGGGACTCTTCCCCGGCCTCCTCACGCTGCTCTGGATCTCAGCTGGAGGACTCTCAGGATGACGAGGCGGACGTGGGAGCTCAGGGCTCTGACCCTGACTTCGCCCTCAACCTTGATACCCCTGAGGGGGACGCCTTAGTAAATGATCTTATTTCGTCCATCAACCAGGTGTTGGATCTCTCTCCCCCGCCTCCACCGGTAGAGGAGTCGGCTTCTCAGCAGGAGAAACACCAATTTCGATTCCCCAAACGTACGCGCAATACGTTCTTTGATCACTCTAACTTCAGGGACGCTGTCCAGAAGCCCAGAGCGGTCCAGGACAAGCGTTTTGCTAAAAGGCACACTGACACGCGTTATCCCTTTTCACCTGAGGTCGTTAAGGGCTGGGCGCACTCACCCAAGGTGGATCCGCCAGTCTCTAGATTGGCTGCTAGGTCCGTTGTGTCTGTTGCCGATGGCTCATCCCTGAAGGATGCCACTGACAGACAGACAGAGCTCTTGGTGAAGTCTATTTATGAGGCCACGGGCGCGTCTTTTGCCCCGGCCTTTGCGGCTGTGTGGGCTCTCCAAGCAATCTCGGCATGTCTGACTGAGATTAATGCTGTCACGCGGAATTCTGCTCCGCATGTTTCAGCCTTGACCTCTCAGGCATCAGCATTTTCGTCCTACGCCATGAACGCCGTCCTGGACTCCGCTAGCCGTACGGCTGTAGCATCCGCTAACTCCGTGGCAGTCCGCAGGGCCATGTGGCTGCGCGAAAGGAAAGCAGACTCTGCTTCCAAAAGGTTCTTAACTGGTTTGCCTTTTTCTGGCGAATGTTTGTTTGGCGAACGGTTGGATGAGATTATTAAGGAATCCTCGGGAAAGGACTCCTCCTTACCCCAGTCCAAACCTAAGAGACCTCAGCAGAGAAAAATCCAATCGAGGTTTCGGTCCTTTCGTCCCTCCGCCAAGCCCCAATCCTCTTCGTCCAACCGGCCGGAGAAAGGCCAGAGGAACTCCTATGGGTGGCGGTCCAAGTCACGCCCCCAAAAGGCCGCAGGAGGCACTGCCTTCAAGACGGCCTCCTCATGACTCTCGGCCTCATCTAACCAGATCCTCGGTCGGTGGCAGGCTCTCCCGCTTTGGCGACGCCTGGTGGCCACAAGTTCAAGACCGATGGGTGAGAGACATTGTCTCATGGTTACAGGATAGAGTTCAGCTCTCGACCTACGGCTCGTTTTTTCAGAACCTCCCCACCCCCCGCACAGGCAGATGCACTGTTTCAGGCGGTGGACGCTCTAAAGATGGAAGGAGTTGTGATTCCCGTTCCCCTTCAGGAACGTGGTCGCGGATTTTACTCCAACTTATTCGTGGTGCCAAAAAAGGACGGGTCTTTCCGTCCCGTTCTGGACCTCAAGCTGCTCAACAGACATGTGAGAACCAGACAGTTTCGGATGGAATCTCTCCGCTCGGTCATCGCCTCGATGTCACAAGGAAACTTCCTAGCATCGATCGACATCAAGGATGCTTATCTCCATGTGCCGATCGCACCCGAACACCAACGTTTCCTGCGTTTCGCCATCGGGGACGAACACCTCCAGTTCGTCGCATTGCCCTTCGGCCTGGCGACAGCCCCACGGGTCTTCACCAAAGTCATGGCATCCGTCGTGGCGGTCCTGCACTCTCGGGGCCACTCGGTAATCCCATACTTGGACGATCTCCTAGTCAGGGCCCCTTCTCGGGTGGCGTGTCAACGAAGTCTTACCGTCACTCTGGCGACTCTCCAGCAGTTCGGGTGGATCATCAATTTCCCGAAATCAAAGTTGACGCCGACCCAATCACTGACTTACCTCGGGATTGAGTTTCATACCCTTCCAGCGTTAGTCAAGCTACCGCGGGACAAACAGCTTTCTCTGCAGGCGGGGGTGCAGTCACATCTTCGGAGTCAGTCACACCCCTTAAGGCGCCTCATGCACTTCCTGGGGAAGATGGTTGCAGCTATGGAGGCAGTGCCGTTCGCGCAATTCAATCTACGGCCACTCCAATGGGACATTCTTCGCAAATGGGACAAGAGTTCGGCTTCCCTCGACAAGAACATCTTTCACTTGCAACCAAAACATCACTTCAGTGGTGGCTCCTACCCACATCTCTGTCTCGGGGAAAATCCTTCCTCCCCCCAACCTGGGCCGTGGTCACCACGGACGCGAGCCTGCCAGGTTGGGGAGCGGTTTTTCTCCACCACAGGGCTCAAGGAACCTGGACTCCAATAGAATCGTCCCTTCAGATCAATGTTCTGGAGATAAGGGCAGTATATCTAGCCCTATTGGCTTTCCATCGGTGGCTGGAGGGCAGGCAGATCCGAATCCAGTCGGACAACGCCACTGCCGTCGCCTACATCAACCACCAAGGCGGCACTCGCAGTCGTCAAGCCTTCCAGGAAGTCGAGCGGATTCTGCAGTGGGTGGAAGTCACAGGCTCCACCATCTCCGCAGTTCACATCCCGGGCGTGGAAAACTGGGAAGCAGATTTTCTCAGTCGTCAGGGCATGGACGCGGGGGAATGGTCTCTTCACCCAGACGTGTTTCGAGAGATCTGTCGCCGCTGGGGAACGCCGGACGTCGATCTCATGGCATCGAGACACAACAACAAGGTCCCGGCCTTCATGGCACGGTCTCAGGATCACAGAGCTCTGGCAGCGGACGCTCTGGTCCAGGATTGGTCGCAGTTTCGACTGCCATATGTGTTTCCCCCTCTGGCAATGCTGCCCAGAGTACTACGCAAGATCCGGTCCGACTGCCGTCGCGCCATTCTCGTCGCTCCAGACTGGCCGAGGCGGTCGTGGTATCCGGATCTGTGGCATCTCACGGTGGGTCAACCGTGGGTGCTTCCAGACCGTCCAGACTTGCTGTCACAAGGGCCGTTTTTCCATCTGAATTCTGTGGCCCTCAACCTGACTGTGTGGCCATTGAGTCCTGGCTCCTAGCGTCTTCAGGGTTATCTCAGGATGTCATTGCCACCATGAGACAAGCCAGGAAGTCAACGTCCGCCAAAATCTATTACAGGTCTTGGCAACTTTTTTTATCCTGGTGCTCTGATAACGGTTTGTCTCCATGGCCGTTTGCTTTACCCACATTTCTTTCATTCCTACAATCTGGAATGGACAAGGGTTTGTCCCTCGGCTCTCTCAAGGGCCAAGTGTCGGTGCTCTCCGTGTTTTTTCAAAAGCGTCTAGCCAGGCTTCCGCAGGTCCGCACGTTCCTGCAGGGGGTTTGCCACATGGTCCCACCTTACAAACGTCCGTTGGATCCTTGGGATCTTAACAGGGTTCTGACGGCTCTTCAAAAGCCGCCTTTTGAGCCGCTGTGGGATGTTTCTCTTTCCCGTCTTTCTCAGAAGGTGGCCTTCCTGGTGGCGGTCACATCACTTCGGAGAGTGTCTGAGCTTGCAGCGCTGTCATGCAAAGCCCCCTTCCTGG
This sequence comes from Anomaloglossus baeobatrachus, assembly GCF_048569485.1. Taxonomy (NCBI): domain Eukaryota; kingdom Metazoa; phylum Chordata; class Amphibia; order Anura; family Aromobatidae; genus Anomaloglossus; species Anomaloglossus baeobatrachus. The sequence continues at coordinate 65,039,345 of NC_134353.1, forward strand.
TTTTTCACCAGGATAAGGTGGTTCTGCGTCCGGTCCCGGAATTTCTTCCTAAGGTGGTATCCCCCTTTCATCTAAATCAGGATATCTCCTTGCCTTCCTTTTGCCCTAATCCAATTCACCAGTGTGAAAAGGATTTGCACTCTTTGGATCTAGTGAGAGCACTCCGGTTCTACGTGTCTCGCACGGCGCCCCTGCGCCGTTCAGACGCGCTCTTTGTCCTTGTCGCTGGCCAGCGTAAGGGCTCTCAGGCCTCCAAGTCAACCTTGGCTCGGTGGATCAAGGAACCGATTCTCGAGGCCTACCGTTCTTCTGGGCTTCCACTTCCTTCAGGGTTGAAAGCCCATTCTACCAGAGCCGTAGGTGCGTCCTGGGCTTTGCGGCACCGGGCGACGGCTCAGCAGGTGTGTCAGGCAGCTTTGTGGTCTAGTCTGCACACTTTCACGAAGCACTATCAAGTGCATGCCTATGCTTCGGCAGACGCCAGTCTAGGTAGGCGAGTCCTCCAGGCGGCGGTTGCCCACCTGTAAGAGGGGGCCGTTTTTCGGCTCCTTTTATTGAGGTATTCTTTTACCCACCCAGGGACTGCTCTTGGACGTCCCAATTGTCTGGGTCTCCCAATGGAGCGACAAAGAAAAAGGGAATTTTGTTTACTTACCGTAAATTCCTTTTCTTCTAGCTCCTATTGGGAGACCCAGCACCCGCCCCTGTGAGTTCGGGCTGGTTGTTCTTTTGTGTACACATGTTGTTGATGTTGATTTGTTCTTATGGTTCATGGTCTTCAGTTCTCTGAACATCCTTCGGATTGAATTTACCCTAGACCAATTTATAAGTTTTCTCCTTCCTCCTTTTGCACCAAAACTGAGGAGCCCGTGATCCACGGGAGGGTGTATAGGCAGAGGGGAGGGGTTACACTTTTTAAAGTGTAATACTTTGTGTGGCCTCCGGAGGCAGAAGCTATACACCCAATTGTCTGGGACTCCCAATAGGAGCTAGAAGAAAAGGAATTTACGGTAAGTAAACAAAATTCCCTTTTTTTGTTTTGGGGCTCTTTCACATTAATCAATAATACAATGTGAAAGAGCCCCAAAACAAAAAATAGATATTTCCTTGGCATGGTGTTTGGGCTCTTTTACATTCATGAATACGTTGGCTAAAACTAAAAAAATACAAGAGAGGTTTAGCTATTGTATTCATCAATGTAAAAGAGCCCAAAAACCATGCCAAGGTAATATCTATTTTTTGTTTTGGGGCTCTTTCACATTGTATTATTGATCAATGTGAAAGAGCCCCAAAACAAAAAATAGAGATTACCTTGGTGTGGTGTTAGGGCTCTTTTACATTGATGAATACAATGGCTAATATTGAAAAATACAAGAGAGGTTTAGTCATTGTATTCATCAATGTAAAAGAGCCCAAACACCACGCCAAGGTAATATCTATTTTTTGTTTTGGGGCTCTTTCACATTGATCAATAAAATGGCTAAACATCTCTTATATTCCTATTATTCACAGCAGTTGTGCATATTCCATTTTCAAGTCTTTTCAATTTTTCAGATAGTTTATTGTATTTTTCATTCTAGTATTCCCATAGCAGTGCTGCTTTTCATTATTTCCCCATATATTATGACTAGTGTGCAACTCTTTACCTTATTGTACTGAACACTGCGATGACATGGATAGTGAGTGCAGGGTGGTAGCCCGGCCTACTAAGCACAGGCTGCTGAGCTCCTTGCACCTCTGGAAGAAGCTGCTGTTGCAGCACTGCTCTCATCGTTCAGAGCAGTCCTGCATCGGTTACTTTTTCCAGTAGCCTGATATGAGTAGTTTAATACCATGCTGCTGCCCTGTGCTCACAGCCATGTCTCCGGAACTCCTGAAACTGCTGCAGCCCATCGTGTACAGGTTGACTCTACCCCACTTGCCGCTCCTGTCAACGCTTGCCACAGAACACTGAGGGGAAATTTATAGTTCGGCGTACAGCTCCGGACTACAATAAAATGGTGCCAAACGTCTCCCACAGCTGTGCACTGGGCAGCCCAGGGAGCGTGCCGGGGTCACAGGTGGAGGCAGCCATGCAGGAGATGGGGTTGTACCCCACTTGACGTCTGTATTTGCAGTGTGTGTCCTGCTCAGACACTGACACACCAACAAATAAAAACGGCAGCCCCCAGCGGCTGCAGAATAGACTTGGTAACTAGATTGCACAGTATAGACTACCGCTTTGCTCTTGAATTCAGTCTATGGCACAAGATGGAAACCCAGTCATTAGTATTCCCCCCCCCCCCCATGCTCCGCTCCTATAGTGCTTGGTTTTAAATGGCTTGCTTCAATACTGGCGCTTGCAGGTTGGGTAATATCATCGAGCGGCATTCTTGCAAAATGACTTGATCTCAGTTACTCACTTGGATGCGTGTTTTGTGCCCCAGGCTTGGAACAGCGTCGCACGACTCGTACAGCGAGGACATGTACACAACCTTACTACAAAGGTACCTCCAGCTGGAACAAGAGATGGCTCAGATTGCAGAAGAATGGCTGGAGTGTCAGAAAAGGATTGACAACTATGTAGATGAGCAGGTAAACAAGAGCCGGAATATTTACTTCTCTGATGGGACAACCACACGTTTGTTACGCATGCTCACATGTTGTGCTTCTCATTGCCATCCATAGTTTCTGCCGTGTCTACATGTACAGTTTTTCAGGTGGAGAGCATACAGACTAGCCAGGATATATCTGAAATATGTCTAGGTTTAGGACTTCCACCTTTTGGCTTGGTGAAACCCTCTGAATGTTTTAGTGGATTCTTTGCCAATGTTTATGCAAGTGTGTTACACTGTAGGCCTTTAGCTTTGGTGTTTTTCAAACCTTTACAGGTTGTATGTGATTAGAAAGATACTTCTGCTTTCTCTATCGTTTTATTGGGGGTCATAGGAGGCCATGAGTGTATGCTGCTGCCACTAGGAGCCTGACACCATTCAGAAACAGTTCTCCTCCCAAGTATACACCTACCAGCTGGCATGTAGATGATCAGTTTTAGCTACTTGTCGGTAGGACGTGCTTTTATTAATCCTTTCCTTTTTTTTTCTTTTAGATTCAGCTTGTGGTTGGGCAACAGAGTGGAGTTGTGTCCTCTCATCCCACCTAGAGACCGAGAGCGCAGTGTAGGGTTGCGTCGCTACTGTACCCTCTCTGGTCTGTCCGGCAGGACTCTAACACGTCAAGTGTTTGGAGCTCCATGGTTTCTCAACTGACATTGCAGACCACGCAAGAGATCCAAGAAGATGGCTCATACTATTTCGTCCTACAAATCTCCTTAAAGAATTTAAAGCGACTTCCTCAGATTTTCGCCAGGGAATGGGAACATCCAAAAAAACGTTTCTAAAGACGTACAAGTGTCCTATACCCATATACCAAATTGGTATACATCCTATACCCATTTGTGGGTGATCTTTTTCAAAGATGGGCAGAGTCTCCCTTACTGGATCCACCGGTTTCCTGGCTGTATACCAACACTATCATACCTCTCTCTGATGCTGGGTCTCACTCAAGGATCCCTTCGACAGGCACACTGAGACTTTGGCAAAGTCTGCCTTCGAGGCCATGAGATTAGCCCTCTGCCTTTCCTTCGCGTCCATATGGGTTTTCTAGGCGGGTTCCGCCTGGGCTTATCGCCTATGTCAGTGTATCCTGTCGGGTGCTCCCACCTTCAAAATGGCGCACAAATTGCCCACACAAGAAAGTATCTTTTAACGGCTTCACTGGATTCTTTCGCAATATTGTCACTATCCGCAGTGTCTTGGGTTTCGAGGCATGGAATGTGCACTCTGCATCCAGGAAGCCTCTCACCAGTCTCCCTTTCCAGGGCTCCTACTTCTTCGGAGAGAAACTGGACGAGATCTCAGATGCCACCGTGGGTAAAAGTACTTTTCTCCCACAACAGATGCCAAAACGGCCACCTCCCATGAGATGCTCTTTTCCTTTTCATTCCTTTTTGCCAATTCTCAGTGGGGAAACAACGATTGCCAGGCAAGTCTCCGAACTGCTTAGGAAATAAAACCCTCCTTCAAGCCTGTTTCCTCCTGGCATCCTTGTCGTTTATCAGAGCAAGCCTTGCAGACCCAACAGATTTTCAGCATGACTTGATGCCCCCAAATCCTCTCAAGGTGGGTGGTCGTCTCCTTCTATACAGAGATGAGTGGCTTTCCATAGTCGATGCTTTTGTTTTGTTTTGTTTTCTATGGTTACAAAATAATTTTTCACCCTCTCACTCTTCCTTTTTTGAATTTTGCCCCCCAAAAAGATTCCTTGCTCAGCCTTGGTTTTTTCAAGGTCATTGATTTACTCCTCAGGTTTAGTGTCATCATTCCTGTTCCCGTTTCTCAAGTTTCTATTCAAACCTATTTGTGGTCCTAAAGAAGGATGGATCTTTCTGTCCCATCTTGGACCTCAAGTTACAGAACAGGCGTGTCCTGCTCCGACACTTCAGGATGGTGTCGCTCTATTTTGTGGTGGCCTCAATGGAGACCGGAGAGTTCCTATGTTCAATGGACAGCCTAACTGGGGGAGCCCAATGTTCGCCGAAGGTCACTGACTGACCCTGCTCCTGCAATTGTGTGTCCGTGTTGTGCACCCGATGGGAGGTGCGACACTTACAACAATGTCCAGTGTTCTTCTCTGATTCCGATCCTCGTCGCTGACATGGAGGGTGACACAATCACTCACAAGTCCTTTTTATGAACAACTCATGAACTGACTTTGTGGTATACTAGGTTTCTCTTACTTCGGACAGACAGGCTTTCTCGTGCCGCGCAGCTAACTCAGGGGTAACTGTGTACCCTTGCTCTTGGCGCTTGTTTTTCAAATACCGGCTCCAGCCTCCCCCTAATATTTTTTCCTGGCGGCTAGCATGCCTTACTCAGACCCTCAGGCGAAGTATTAGCCCCTGGCCGGTTTAAGGTACTGTCGGGAGTCTCCCTACCACCGGGCTCCGGAGATCCACTAGCCACCTGCAGAGGGAGATCTTGGCACTAGGGAGAATACATCCCGTCCTCTCAGTAGGACATCTGCAGCTTCACTCACTAACTTCTCCCTGTCTCCTCTTGCTCAACTAATTGCTCCACCTGCCTTAGCTTCTTCTCCCTGTCAACCACTGAGCTGTCTGCACCTGTTCTACACTAATTTAAGCAACTTGCTAACTACTCCCATCATCCACTCCAGCACGTTTGTTTCCCTAGTTGCCTACAATTAACAGCTTATCTAGAATCCTTACCTAGTGATTACTAACTGCAGTTCTATCCTATTAATACTCTATCTTACCTATTAGTCCTTATCGCTAATGCTCCTGTCTGACACTGCACAAGGGCCCAATCCCTATTTACATTACGCATTGTTTGCATTATAATTTACACACAACTTACATAAACATGCGGAATACACCTAAATATTGGAGGTGTCTGTAATACCTTGTAATAAAACACATAAATACAGACACTTGAGGGCGCCGGCTGACTCGCATATCCAACTCTGCTACATCGCTAGCACACCAGTGTACTTAACAATTTAAATTTAATATAATACTCTGTACACCTCTATAGGAGTCACTCTACTCCGTAGGGGTGGACGTGGCACGGCCACCTTTTACACATACCCATTTTTCCATCCCACTAGAGATGCCTGTGTTTCTTCATCGTTCCTATGGGAGACCCAGACCATGGGGTGTATAGCTTCTGCCTCCGGAGGACACACAAAGTACTACACTAAAAAGTGTAGCTCCTCCCTCCGAGCATATACATCCCCTGGATAACCAAATATAGCCAGTTCAATGCTTTGTGTTCAGGAGGCACACATCCACACATGCATTCTCATCTGATTTTTGATTTTTGGAAAGAGTTTGAAGAAAAGCGGGTCCAAGCCTGGACTCCTGGCATGTCCCTTCTCACCCCACTGTGTCGGCGGTGTTAAGGTTGATTTCAGGGCTGGAGCCTTACATGCCACGCTCCTTCGCCATCCCTCGGGCTCTGGCTTGAAGTGGGAGCCAGCACGGTTCTCCCTGCCTTGCAGGAGACCGGTCTCCATCCGCAGCCCTTTCAGGATCCTGCCGGACGTAGCACTCATCCCTCAGGGACCTGGCCCTGCGTCTCACAAGCTAAGTATTGAGACGTTATTGTCAGGGGGGTCCCTTGTACTTTATTGTTGGGGAGAGTGTGCTGTGTAACTTTTGTGACATTTCCGGCCGGTTCTCTGGTTTTCACCTGAGAACCGCGCCGATGGTGCCTGCGCGCCGGCCGCATCGTTTAATTTAGGCCCCGGCTTCGCCTGAGGCCTAGTTTCGATTTCACTGCCCCTGCATGTCAGTCATGCAGAGGGACAATGCGGCTCCGCCCAGCGGCCGTTCGGCACAGGGGAGGGACACTCCTCTCTGAGGCAATATTCCCTCCCCTGTAAATCTCCTTGGCCCTCCGGATCCCGCTCTTAGAGTAGGACCCGCCCCCTCTCCTCGCTCCGGCACCATTTTATCGGCGTTCTTATGCCATGTCTGCACAGCGATCGGCGCTGGCTGCAGAATCTCTCAGGGGGTCCGGGCTGTGGGATCTGTAGGGCACAGAGACGTCCCAATGTCAAACGGTCTGGCAAGCCAGAACCTCCGGTTGTGGACCTGCTTATATACTCTGCTTATATACTCTGCTGCGGGTCATTCCGGCTCAGAGCCCCCACTTCAGCAGCATGTCTCACACGAGCAGCAAGGCTGCAAGGCTGTACTCAATATGCACTGCATGTAGGCTCGTACTGCCTGTACCGAGCACATAACCACATTGTGATGCCTGCTCTAACATGGTGGTGCCTCAGCCTGGAGGCTCATCCCCAGTGGTCCCTCCGGCTGCTCCGGCTCCGGTGGCTGAACCCCCGGCTTGGGTAGAGTCCTTCTCTCCATGGGACAGCTGTCCCGGACTCCGCTGAGCATGCATCAGCCCCCTCCTCAGGGCGCTTCTGCTGCTACGGCTCGCTCAGCAAAGTTCACAGAGGATTCTTCATCTGGTCTCAGACCCCGTCCTCCTAAAAGGAAACGCAGGGTCCCCTCTCCTTCCTCGTCCCGCGGCTCTGATTCACGAGCTGACTCGCAGGACGAGGAGGATGTCTTCACTGGGGGCTCGGACGCTACCTCCATGTACCCCATTGATCTGTCCGAAAGTGACGCAAATGCTAGTGTTTTGATTGCGTCCATTAATTTTGTACTGGACCTCAATTCTCCTGCATCAGGGGAGCAACCCTCTCAGGCAGAAAAGCACCAGTTTATCTTGCCTAAGAGAACAAGGAGTGTGTTTCTTAACCACTCCAGTTTTCAGGCCACTGTGACCAAGCCTAGGGCCTGTCTTGACAGACGCTTCCACAAAGCGTGGTTCTGATGACCGTTTTTCCGTTTCCACCAGAGGTGGTCAAGGAGTGGGCTCATTCACAGCCCGGACAGTTGTATCAGTAGCTGATGGCACCTCTCTTAAGGGTTCCACTGACCACCATCTGTATATGAGGCGGCAGGGGCCTCGTTCTCCCCACCTTTTGCAGCAGTGTGGGCTCTCAAAGCCATCTCTGCTTCTCTAGGGAGATGCATTCCCTCACCAGGGACTCTATGCCCGAAATGTTGCCTTAACTTCCAGGCTTCAGCCTTTTCATCCTATGCCATGTCTGCCATGCTGGAGGCTTCTCACCGCACTGCGGTGGCTTCGGCTAATTCCCTCGCTATCCGCAGGATCTTGTGGCTTCGAGAGTGGAAGGCAGACGCTTCTTCAAAGAAGTACCTTGCTGGGCTCCCATTTGCTGGGCCCAGGCTGTTCGGTGAACAACTGGATGAAATTATTCAGGAAGCTACTGGCGGGAAGAGTACTTCCATGCCACAAACCAAAACCAGGATACCTGTCCAGGGCAGGAACCAGTCGAGGTTTCGTTCCTTTCGTTCCTCCAACTGGTCGTCCTCTAGGCCCTCGGCCTCGTCCTCTAGCTCAGCCAAGGACCAAAAACCCAACTGGCGCACGAAGTCGCGTCCTAGACCGCAGGAGCTGCTGCCACTAAGGCAGCCTCCTCTTGACTATCTGGCCCCGCCAGCAACGTCCTTGGTCGGTGGCAGGCTCTCCCACTTTGGCGACGTGTGGTTTCAACACGTCTCCGATCAGTGGGTGCGGGATATCATCTCCCACGGCTACAGGATAGAATTCTATCCAGCCCGCCAAACAGATTTTTTTTCTGTCAACTCCCCCCTGCTCCAAGGCCGCCGCCTTCTCACAGGCCGTGGCATCCTTGCAGGCCAACGGAGTAATGGTACCGGTTCCCGCCTGGGAAAGGTTCAGAGGTTTCTACTCAAATCTCTTCCTAGTCCCCGAAAAGGACGGTTCCTTCCGGCCCATCCTGGATCTCAAGCTTCTCAACAAGCATGTTCAGGTGCGGCATTTTCGCATGGAGTCTCTGCGATCAGTCATTGCCTCAATGACCCAAGGAGATTCCTGGCATCCATCGACATCAGAGATGCCTATCTGCATGTGCCAATTGCAGTTTCACACCAGCGTTGGCTACGTTTTGCAATCGGAGAGGAACATTTCCAATTCGTGGCTCTTCCCTTCGGGTTAGCCACGGCCCCTCGAGTATTCACCAAGGTCATGGCAGCAGTGGTTGCGGTTCTACACCTTCAGGGGTTGGCAGTGATCCCTTTTCCTGGTCGGCCTTCTAGTCAAGGCTTCATCCAGTGCAGACTGTCAGCGGAGTGCCTCGCTCACTCTCGCCACTCTAGCCAATTCGGGTGGCTTGTCTTTCTGTCCAAGTCCACTCTGACTCCGCTCACGTACCCAGGGATGCAATTCGAGACTCTGCCGGCACTTGTGAAGCTGCCCTTAGTCAAACAGCAGTCCCTCCTCTGGCGGTGCGCTCTTTGCTGAGGCCCCGCCGTCGTTCCATCAGGCACCTAATGCAGGTGCTGGGTCAGATGATGGTGTCAATGGAAGCGGTTCCCTTTGCCCAGTTCCATCTGCGTCCCCTGCAGCTGGACATTCTCCGCTGTTGGGACAAGCGGACTTCCTCCTTGCACAGATTAGTGGCTCTGTCGCCACAGACCAGGGGCTCCCTTCAGTGGTGGCTTCGGCCCCTCTCTCTTCAGGGACGCTCCTTCCTGGCCCCGTCCTGGGTGATCCTCACCACGGATGCCAGTCTATCCGGCTGGGGAGCAGTATATCTCCACCACAGAGCGCAGGGCACTTGGACTCCGTCCGAATCAGCCCTCTCGATCAATGTGCTGGAAATCAGAGTTGTCCTTCTAGCTCTCTTAGCCTTTCACCACCTGTTGGCGGGCAAGCACATTCGAGTTCAGTCAGACAACGCGACAGCGGTTGCCTACATCAACCACCAGGGTGGGACACTCACCGCCTGGCAATGTTGGAGGTTCAACGCGTCCTTCAGTGGACGGAGGACTCCAAGTCCACCATATCCGCAGTCCACAGCCCAGGCGTGGAAAGCTGGGAGGCAGATTATCTCAGCCGTCATACCGTGGACAGCGGCAAGTGGATTCTGCATTCGGCAGTGTTTCGGCACTCTGCCGCAAGTGGGGCAACCCGGAAGTGGATCTTCGCTCCCACGATCCTCAGGTCTTTGCAGCGGACGCACTGGTTCAAGATTGGTCCCAGTTTCGTCTGTCTTACGTGTTTCCCCCTCTAGTTCTTGCCCAGAGTCCTGCGCAAGATCAGAATGGAGGGCCGTCGGGTCATTCTCATTGCTCCAGACTGGCCCAGGCGAGCTTGGTACCCAGACCTGCTCAATCTGTCCGTAGAGGCGCCGTGGCATTTCCCGGACCGTCCAGACCTTCTCTCACAAGGTCCATTTTTCCGCCAGAGTTCTGCGGCTCTCAGATTGACGGCGTGGTTCTTGAGTCCTGAATCTTGACGACTTCTGGTATCCCTCCTGAAGTCATCTCCACTATGACTCTGGCTCGGAAGTATTCCTTGGCCAAGATCTATCACAGGACCTGGAGAATTTTCCTGTCCTGGTGTCGCTCTTCCGGCCATGCTTCTTGGCCTTTTTCCTTGCCGACCCTCCTGTCCTTTCTACAGTCCGGTCTACAGCTAGGACTATCCCTCAAGGGACAGGTCTCGGCTCTGTCAGTGTTGTTCCAGCGGCGTATCGCCCGGCTGGCTCAGGTGCGCTCCTTCATGCAGGGCGCATCCCACATCATTCTGCCTTACCGGCGGCCTTTGGATCCCTGGGACCTTAATCTGGTCCTCACGGCTTTCCAGAAACCCCCCTTTGAGCCTCTTAGGGAGGTTTCTTTGTCTTGTCTTTCACAGAAAGTGGTCTTTCTAGTGGCCATAGCTTTCCTCAGGAGAGTCTGATTTGGCTGTGCTCTCTTCGGAGTCAACTTTTTTGGTTTTTCATGAAGACAAGGTGGTTCTCCGTCCGACTCCGGACTTTCTCCCTAAGGTGGTTTTCTCCTTTCCACCTTAACCAGGTCATTTCCCTGCCTTCCTTTTGTCCGGCTCCTGTTCATCGCTTTGAAAAAGCGTTGCATACTCTGGATCTGGTGCGGGCGCTCCGGATTTATGTGTCTCGCACCGCTGTTCTTAGGCGGTGCACCTCTCTTTTTGTGCTGACCACAGGTCGGCGTAAGGGCCTCTCGGTTTCTAAGCCGACCCTAGCTCGTTGGATTAGGTCGGCCATTTCTGATGCCAACCAGTGTACTCAAGTGCCTCCCCCGCCGGGGATCAAGGCACACTCGACCAGATCTGTCGGTGCCTCTTGGGCTTTCAGGCACCAGGCTACGGCTCAGTAGGTCGGTCAGGCTGCCACTTGGACTAGTCTGCATTCCTTTTCGAAGCACTACCAAGTGCATGCTCATGCTGCGGCAGATGCGAGCTTGGGCAGACGCACCCTTCAGGCGGCTGTCGCCCATTTGTGAAGTTAGGTTTAGCCTACTTCTCAGTTTTCTGTTTATTCCCACCCATGGACTGCTTTGAGACGTCCCATGGTCTGGGTCTCCCATAGGAACGATGAAGAAAAAGAGAATTTTGTTTACTTACCGTAAATTCTTTTTCTTATAGTTCCGTAATGGGAGACCCAGCACCCTCCCTGTTGCCTGTTGGCAGTTTCTTGTCCCGCGTGTTATCACCGGCTGTTGTTGTAGACAGAGGCTCCGGTTGTTCCGGTTCTTGCTCTATCTCTACTTGTGGGTGGATACTCTCCTTCAGCTTTTGCACTAAACTGGCTATATTTGGTTATCCAGGGGATGTATATGCTCGGAGGGAGGAGCTACACTTTTTAGTGTAGTACTTTGTGTGTCCTCCGGAGGCAGAAGCTATACACCCCATGGTCTGGGTCTCCCATTACGGAACTATAAGAAAAAGAATTTACGGTAAGTAAACAAAATTCTCTTTTTTGTAGTTCAGGTTTCCCATGTTTATCTCATAACACTGCCGTTTTACCTATCCACAACAGTCTTCACGAAAGCGATCTTCATGGCCATTCTTTGGACAAGAGGCATTCTCTTCATCCCTTAACTGGACAACATCCTGATCAAAGCGCCTTCCCTCTCGGCATGATGCGAGAGCTTGTAGATCACCCTGGACACACACTCTTGCCACGGCTGGATCAATAGCAAAAGTAGTCTCTGATTCCGGCACAACGCGTTGCTTTCCTGACAATATTGTTTGACTCCACATGCCCAAGTATGTTTCTGCCCGAAGATAAGCACTCTACCCTTCTAAGAGGAACTCATTCTCTTAGATGTCCCTCTCCACGCCCTCTCAGATTTTGATGTGTATTCTGGGCAAGATTGTATCCGCAATGGAAGAGGTCTCATTTGCTCAGTTCCCTTCTTCAGATTTTTCTCCTATCAAGATGGGACAAGTCCACTTACTACATGGACCAATCAGTAGCACTTCCCTCCCAGATGAAAAAGTCTTTGGAATGGTGGAAACTCTCTGCTCGTTCATCACGGAAGATTGTTTCTACTGATTCACTGAAAAATCTGCCCAACGGACACCAGCTTCCTCGGCTGGAGATCAGTCTTCCAGAACTTCAAAGAATCATCTCTTCCCATTAACATACTGAAACTCGGAAGGAATTATCCTGGCTCTCTTTCACGCTCAGGATCTTCTCTTCGGTCGCCCGGTCCGCTTCAAATTTAGCAACGTCACGTCGTACATCAGCCAACGAGGAGGAACGTTGAAGCCGAGCAGTGATTTTAGAAGTTTTTCCGTTCCTTTCATGGGCCAACCGGAATGTACCAGCAATCTCAGCAGTACACATTCCTGGAGTAGACAACTGGGCCGCTATCTCAGCCAAGAGAGCCTAGCTGCGGGTGAATTTTACCTGAACCTGACAGATGTGCATGAAATTGGGACACTCAATGTCGATCTGATGGTGTCCAGCTTGAAACACAAAGTTTCCTAGTTCATGTCCAGTTCTTGCGATCCCCTAGCGAATTACTCAAAGTCTCTGGTCCCAGGTCTCCCTTTCTTACTGGTTTTCTGCTCTAGTGCTGCTCCCAACTGATCAAGATCAATGGAGAAAGAAGTACCAGTCATACACGTGGCCACAGATTGGCCAAGAAGACCTTGGTACACAGAGCTAGTCCATTTAATCATGGACATCACATGGAAACTCCTAGACCTTGTTTTACATGGTTCCCTCTTCCACCAGAATTCCCAGTCGCTCAATTTAACAGCATGGTTAAATAGTATTAATAGTGTAGCTTCAACAAGCTACAGCTTTGAGATCCACTTGTCTCTCCAATCAGGTCATTCAGATCATGATTAAGTCAAGGAAGTCGTCTTCTTCTCGCTTTCTTGCATGTACCATTGCACAGGGAAGTCCTTCCTTTGCTGCTGCAAAACCAGCCAGACCGCTCACATTGTCTTTCTCCTCCCCTTCCCTTCTGTCCTTTCTGCAGTCAGTTCTCGACTCCGTCCTGCCCCTTAGCTCACTTAAGGGTCAGGTCTCTGCTCTTTCCATTCTTTTCCAGAGAAAAATTGCGTCTTGTCCACAGAGCAGAACCTTCCTTCAGGTGGCCACACATTCTGTACCACCTTACCGACCTTCGATATAGCCTTGGGACCTCAACCTTGTTCTTGACGTCCATCAGAGGCCTAACTTTAAAGAACTGCTACTAGAGTTTCTCTATCTTTCCTCTCCTGGAAGCCTGCCTTCTTGGTAGCCTTCACCTTGATCAGACGAGTGTGCAAACTCGTGACCTTCTGCCGCTTTCCCCATCTGGTGTCTCCTCAGGACAAAGTGGTTTTGCGCTCTACTCAACCCTTTATCTCTAAGGTTACCATCGGAAACTGTCGTTTCATAAGCTGGACCTCGTGAGAGCACTTTGCCTTTACATCAACAGGATGGTATCCTTTAGATGAACAGACTATGATTCCGGATGGTCTTTGCAGAGGTCTTCCTCCTTCCAGATCCATCATTGGCCGCAGGAACCGGTCTATCTCGGGAGCTTACCGGATAAAGGACAGCGCCATCCACTCAAGGTCCCGGGTCACCCCACTCGCGCACTGGGGGCCTCCTGGGCCTTCAGTCACCAGGCTTCTGTCTCGCACGCATTTATACAAGGCTGCTACATGGTCTTCCATTCATACATTCACAAAATTCTACAGGGTTCACACCTAAGCATCTTGAGATGCGATACTCAGTAGAAAGGTCTTGTGGGCCACAACGGTCCGAGCTCAGACTTGAGACTATCCAGTGCCCACCCTTGGGGACTGCTCTAGGACGTCCCATGTTGTCCTGTGTCCACAATGAAGCCATACAAAATAAATTTTGGGTACTCACTGTAAAATCGTTCTTGGCGTCTTCATTGCGGAACACGGCACCCGCCATTGTATTCAGTTATAAGTTGTGCTGTTACTAATTTACTATGTTGCTTAAATATACTTTTGCCTTTCTGTTGCTTCTACTGCTAAAACTGATCATCTCCGTACCAGTTGGTGGGTATATTCTACTGAGGAGGAGCTAACTTTTTTTTTTGCATAGTGTTAGCCTCTTAGTGGCAGCAGCATTCAGTCATGATCTCCTGTGTTCCCCAATGAAGGCTTACGGTGAGTACCCAAAATCTTTTAATCTGCCGCTCTTGGACCTGTTCAAACTAAAATGCCCCCTTTTTTTTATGCTTTTAATGTAAGTTGCACTTATTTAAAGAATTTTTTTTTTTTACCTTGGGGTAAAAGTCTGCAATCACTCTGACTGCAGACTTGTGAATTTTCACAGTGGGCAGTGTACACACGGTCAGGATTCTCAGCTCCAGGAGCTGGCGGGCGCATGACCATAAGTATGCAATTTGCATACATGTGATCATGTGCCAACTAGACATGCACATCCTTTGCTTAGTACAAGTGAATTGCCAGAAGTCAGATAAGTCTAGTCAGAATGTGGCCGGAAGCATGCAAATCAGCTGAACGGCCACAGGTGGAGCGATGCTGCGGGCTGGGAGTAAGGCCAGGGCCACACGGGGACAAATGCGGTTCTGGCATGACACTCGGCTCACGCTGGCAGCACGGCAGGAGACGTGTGTCGTGTGAGTGTCCCTGCGACTGAGGTCCGACCGTGCTATCGGACCTCAGCTGCGGGTGGCGGACCGGCACTGAGGAGGGAGGGATTTCTCTCCCTCTCTCCTCCGTAGCCGACTATTACCATTCTCGCCCTTCACTCGCGGTACACCGGTGTTCCGCGAGTGCAGTGCGTGGTTTTTTTTTTCCTTGCCCCATAGACTTGAATGGGTGCGAGAGAAAAAGACTCTCGCATTACAGCTGCAGCATGCTGCGATTTGTTTTCTCTGTCCGATTGGAGCCAAGAAAATAATCGCTCATGGGTGCTGGCACATAGACTAATATTGGTCTGAGTGGAATGCGATGTTTTATCGCACTCCACTCACTCCGATTTTCATGCCGTGTGTCTTGTGCCGCTGCAACACCCCGTTAGGCCTAAGGCACAGACACGATGGACTCCAGGAAAATAGCGCTTGCGCACACAGAGATCTCTGCTCGCCGGTGACTGACAAATGGCGGTTGTTAAAATAACTGCTAGTCACAGTGTAGGAAAGGTTATACGGTTTTATAAAAAGATGCAACTGTGCCGTATACTTGAACAAATAGGCATATGTAGGAGCCTGCGACGAGAAATGCAGGTGGTTACGGATTTTCCGGAAAGCGTGTTTATTTTGGTCTAAACTTCATTTTAGATGGCTTTGCAGTCCAAACACAGGATGCTAAAAGAAGATTGGGAATACTATAGACAAAGGATGTTTATTGAAGACCAAGTAAGGCCGCCGCCATTGCTTTCACTGTGCTTTGGAATTGACTTTAATGAAACCAAATCCTCTTTTTTGGGGGAAGGGGAATAAATTGAGAATAATCTCTGTTATGGCAACCTCTGCACTGCTGCGTTATCTGCTTGGTGATGTGCGGCACGGGCCGGGTGCTGTTCTGCTTTTCTGAAATCTGTTGCCAAAATAAGTCAAATAATAACAAAGATGGAAAATTCCTTATGAACCGATAACTTGCTATGTGGCCAGCGACCCTCCGCGCTCGGTGGAATTGATACTATGGATCAGTTTTTACAGTGCATAGATACCCTATAAATTGGTGTCTGATCCTTAAAGGAGTTGTCTGGGACTAAGAACTAACAGGCAGGTAGTTGCTAACTTCCCTGCTCCAACCGGCGGTGAGTCTGTTTCTTCACCTCATCAACAGAGCAGCTCTTATCTTCCCGACTGCTGATTTCACCCTGATTGACAGCTGGTCCCCGCAGATAAGCAGCAGGGAGCTATATATCAATTTGCATGATTGTTGTCAGGGGTACTTCTCACATAGCGAGATCGCTGCTGAGTCACGGTTTTCGTGACGCACCAGTGACCTCACCAGCGATCTCGCTGTGTGTGACACTGAGCAGCGATCTGGCCCCTGCTGTGAAATCGCTGATGGTTACACACTGCTCTGGTTCATTTTTTGCTCGCCCGCTGTGAAGAACACATCGGTGTGTTTGACAGCGAGAAAGCAACGATCTGAATGTGCAGGGAGTCTGCTTCTGGCAGCCTGCGGTAAGCTGGTAACCAAGGTACATATCGGGTATCGAAGCAAGGCGCTTTGCTTAGTAACCCGATGTGTACCATGGTTATGTGTGCAGGGATTCGGCTTCTGGCAGCTGCGGACGCTGGTAACCAAGGTACATATCTGGTATCGAAGCAAAGCGCTTTGCTTAGTAACCCGATGTGTACCATGGTTATGTGAGCAGGGAGTCGGCTTCTGGCAGCTGCGGACGCTGGTAACCAAGGTACATATCTGGTATCCAAGCAAGGCGCTTTGCTTAGTAACCCGATGTGTACCATGGTTATGTGTGCAGGGAGTCGGCTTCTGGCAGCTGCGGATGCTGGTAACAAAGGTACATATCGGGTATCGAAGCAAAGCGCTTTGCTTAGTAACCCGATACGTACCATGGTTACGAAGCACAGAGTCGTTTTATACAGGTTGCTGGTGGCTGATCTCTGATCGCTGTGGAGATCTGCCTGATTGACCGCTCACCAGCGACCATGTAGCGATGCTCCAGCGATCCCTGCCAGGTCAGATCGCTGGTGGGATCGCTGGTTGCGTCGCTTAGTGTGACCCTTACACCCAGTCAGTCAACAGAGCGGAAGAGAAGCTGCTGTCCTGTTGACATGTTGTCAGTGGAAGTCACACATTTCTGGTAGGAGCGGTGTGTGCCGGCAGACAGCAGCGCCCGGGCAGAACAGGCAGGTGGTCAACAACTACCTACCTTAAGTGCTTCAATGTAAAATAGTCCCAGACAACCCCCTGTTAAGTGAGCCTCATCAATTCTATAGTTGTCTAAACCAGGGTCTTCTCCAGAAGGTAACAAACCTCCCATCTGCAGACGTCTTTGCAATCTGCCAGTCATTGTGTTGTCATATGGCAAGGCTCATTAAACAGTCAGACTTTAGAGTAGATAAAAGCCCTTTGATACATATTACATAGATTATTCTGGCACCCTCACTGGCCGGCTTTTCCCAGTTCTGCTAGGAGTGATTGACAGGTGTGGCGTGGCGCTGGGAGTAGCCGTCACTGGACTAGTCTCGTCCTCTGCCGGATCTGTAAAGTAGATTTTCTCTGAAACGCTGGAGTGTTTCAGGAAAAGTAATAACTGGCCGTGTTCCCTTTTACGTCACTATGTAGCACTACAATTACAGTATATAAGGTCCAGTGTGCAGTGGAGATATTGCCTATAGGGACGTGCTATAGACCTTTATGCCATACATATGTGCTGCTGGTGCCCTGGATCGGAGAGGTGGTCACGTGCTGGATGCTGAAAACATGGCTACTTTTCTCCCTTCCATGATCCGCTCCGCACTGGGTTATGTTATTGCTCTTCCATTCCATTGACGTCAGCGGAGCCAATTTGAAATTGATTTTTCCAACCTTACTAGTGAGATTCTTAGATTTCTAGGTGACGGGGCCTTCCGGCAATCGTCCATTCCTGCCACATGACCACTGGACATTCAGCTCATTCTCAGTACTTCATTGTGTGTGCTCCTGGCCCAGATATTTCTTTGTATTTGCCATTAATGTGTATGTCTGCCTGCTTTATGTATTTTTCATGTTTTTACTGCATTATTATATCTTGCATCCATATCCGTGTCATTTCCATGAGGCTGTGGCTACACAGTGACTTTCCCGCTACAACAAGATCCATAAGTCGTGTGGGCTAGAATTGCGTGCCAATTGTCCGCACCTTACCGTTGTTGACGTGCACCTCACCGTTGTTGACGTGCGCCTCACCGTTGTTGACGTGCGCCTCACCGTTGTTGACGTGCGCCTCACCGTTGTTGACGTGCGCCTCACCGTTGTTGACGTGCGCCTCACCGTTGTTGACGTGCGCCTCACCGTTGTTGACGTGCGCCTCACCGTTGTTGACGTGCGCCTCACCGTTGTTGACGTGCGCCTCACCGTTGTTGACGTGCGCCTCACCGTTGTTGACGTGCGCCTCACCGTTGTTGACGTGCGCCTCACCGTTGTTGACGTGCGCCTCACCGTTGTTGACGTGCGCCTCACCGTTGTTGACGTGCGCCTCACCGTTGTTGACGTGCGCCTCACCGTTGTTGACGTGCGCCTCACCGTTGTTGACGTGCGCCTCACCGTTGTTGACGTGCGCCTCACCGTTGTTGACGTGGCATGACTATGCTAGGGGGGGATTTCATTACACACTAAGAAAAAAAAAAAGTGAATGTATATCTTGCTGAGAGTCGCACTAGTCACGTCCCAGTTGCAGTAAGTTCTGGTGCACCTCATATGTGCAATGTCCCGGTGCCAAATGGAAATCTTGGTGTCGCACAAAGTTGCCGTGTAGCTGTAATTGATTGCTTGTCCCGTGACTGTTCTTGTCCTTTGTTATCCTTATGTAATGACATTTCTCCACACATGGCCGCTTTCACACTTCTGACATTTACAGTCAGAGTAAGGACCGAAATGTCCGGGCTGGCGGGGGGCTCCAGGCCTCTGAACTTGGCATCCTCATATCCTCGGCCGATCCAGACATCGTGGTTTGTACTAGAACCATCAATGTCGATTGTGTGAAACCTGCTAAAAAGAGCACTGGAGGAAACGCTGCAAATTTGTCACAACTCATGGACGACCAAAGCGGAGCAATAAGTTAGGATCCTGTTTTTTTTAATATATAACTTCATATTAGATTATTTTTGTTTCTTTTCCTCAGTTAAACAACAAGAAGGCATTAACTGGAGAGAACAACTTCGCAGACAAAATGAGACACATGCTGTCCACGCGGATGTGTATGTCCGACTGTCCGAACTGTAACTACAGGAGGAGGTGGGTTTATTGCCGTCAGTAGAACTTCTGGTCTGTGTACTCCGCCGTTATGATACAGCCAGCATCTCATTCTTTTTAGGCTCTCGTCCTCCCCATTGGGTCCAAAAGGGGTTATCCAATTGTGGCAGTGCTCCAAATGTTATAAAATCGCATTATAAATGCTACTTTCCTCTTTATGCTTCTGGTGATCCAGCGGTTTTTCGATTTTGTTTATAAGCCGTAAACAAATTTTTTTTTTCTTTTATACAAATGTTAATTACAATTTTCAAAAATTTCAATACAAACAAAATTTCCCAGTCCCACACCCTTCCCAACCCTCAACACGCCAAAATACCGTATTTTCTTCATCGTTCCTTATGGGAGACCCAGACCACGGGTGTATAGCTTCTGCCTCCGGAGGACACACAAAGTACTACACTAAAAAGTGTAGCTTTTCCCTCCGAGCATATACACCCCCTGGATGACCATATCCAGCCAGTTTAATGCTTTGTGTTTCAGGAGGTCACACACACATGCATTCTCATCTGATTTTTGATTTTAAAGAATTGGAAGAAAAGCGGGTCCAAGCTGGACTCCCGGCATGTCCCTTCTCACCCCACTGTGTCGGCGGTGCTGTTAAGGTTGATTTTACAAGGCTGGAGCCTTACATGCCGTGCTCCTTCACCATCCCTCGGGCTCTGGCTTGAAGTGGGAGCCATCACGGTTCTCACTGCTTTGCAGGAGACCGGTCTCCATCCGCAGCCCTCATAGGTCCCTGCCTGGACGGAGTGCTCACCCCTCAAAGACCTGGCCCTGCGTCTCATAAGCTAAGTATTGAGACGTTATTCAGGGGTCCCTTGTACATTTATTGTGGGGAGAGTGTGTTTTTTAACTTGTATGTGGTTTCCGGCCGGTTCTCTGGTTTTTTTCCTGAGAACCGCGCCGAGGGTGCCTGCTTGTCGGCCGCATGTAAAAATTTAGGCCCCGGCTTCGGCTGCGGCCTACTTTCGGTTTCACTGCCCCTGCATGTCAGTCATGCAGGGGAACAGTGCGGCGCCGCCCACCGGCCGTTCAGCATAGGGGAGGACACTCCTCCCTGAGGAGATGTTTCCCTCCCCTGTATCTCTCCTTGGTCCTCCGGTTCCCGCTCTTGGACCTAGCCCCACCCCCCCTCCTCACTCCGGCGCCATTTTCTCAGCGTTCACATGCTGATCGGCGCTGGCTGCAGCAGCTCTGCAATCTGTCTGGGGGTCCAAGCTGTGGAAACGGAGGGCACACAAAACGGTCTGGTAAGCCACAACCTCTGGTTGTGGACTTTTTTATACACTCTCTGGGGGTAATTCTGAAGGAGTGTGTTCTTTACTGCAGAACCTCCACCTCAGCAGCATGTCTCTCACTAGGAGCAAGGCTGCAAGGCTTTACTCTATATGCACTGCATGTAAGCTCATACTGCCTGAACCGAGCACATATCCACATTGTGATGCCTGCTCTAACATGGTGGTGCCTCAGGCTAGAGTCTCCCCAGTGGTCCCTCCGGCTGCTCCGGCCCCGGTGGCTGAACCCCCGGCTTGGGTAGCATCGTTTTCTAATGCTATCTCCCAGTCCTTTGCCGACTCCATGGGACAGCTATCCCGGACTCTGCTGACCATGCATCAGCCCCCTTCTCATGGCGCCTCCGCTGCTCCGACTCGCTCTGCAGAGCTCACAGAGGATTTTTCCTCTGTTCCCAGACCCCGTCCTCCTAAACGGAGACGCAGGGACTCTTCTCCTTCCTCGTCCCACGGCTCTGATTCACGAGCTGAATCGCAGGGCGAGGAGGGTGCCTTTACTGTGGGCTCGGACGCTACCTCTATGTACCCCATTGATCTAACCGAAGGTGATGCGGATGTTAGTGATTTAATTGCGTCCATTAATTCCGTACTGAACCTCAATCCACCAGTGTCAGAGGAACAAGCCTCTCTGGTAGAAAAACACCAGTTTACCTCACCTAAGAGAGCAAGGAGTATGTTTTTTAACCACTCCAGTTTTCAGGCCACTGTGACCAAACCCAGGGCCTGTCCTGACAAACGCTTTCCAAAGCGTAGTTCTGATGACCGTTTTCCCTTTCCACCAGAGGTGGTCAAGGAGTGGGCTCATTCACCTAAGGTGGATCCTCCGGTGTCTAGAATCTCAGCCCGGACAGTTGTATCTGTGGCGGATGGCACCTCACTTAAGGATTCCACTGACCGCCAGGTTGACCTGCTGGCCAAATCTGTATATGAAGCGGCAGGGGCCTCGTTCCCCCCGTCTTTTGCAGCAGTGTGGGCTCTTAAGGCCGTTTCTGCTTCTCTGGCGGAGATGCATTCCCTCACCAGGGACTCTATGCCCAAAATGGTTGCCTTAACTTCCCAGGCTTCGGCCTTTTCATCCTATGCCATGTCTGCCATTCTGGAGGCTTCTCACCGCACGGCGGTGGCTTCCGCTAATTCCCTCGCGATCCGCAGGATCTTGTGGCTTCGAGAGTGGAAAGCAGACGCTTCTTCCAAGAAGTACCTTGCTGGGCTCCCTTTTGCAGGGCCCCGGCTGTTCGGTGAACAACTGGATGAAATTATTAAGGAAGCTACTGGCGGGAAGAGTACTTCCTTGCCACAAACTAAAACCAGGAAACCTGTCCAGGGCAGGAACCAGTCGAGGTTTCGTTCTTTTCGTTCCTCTAACTGGTCATCCTCTAAGCACTCAGCCTTGTCCACTAACTCAGCCAGGGATCGAAAAACCAGCTGGCGCACGAAGCCGCGTCCCCAGAAGAACGGAGGAGCCGCTGCCACTAAGGCAGCCTCCTCTTGACTATCTGGCCGCGCCAGCAGCGTCCTTAGTCGGTGGCAGGCTCTCCCACTTTGGCGACGTGTGGTTTCAACACGTCTCCGATCAGTGGGTGCGGGATATCATCTCCCACGGGTACAGGATAGAATTCTCTTCCAGCCCGCCAAACAGATTTTTTCTGTCCACTCCTCCCTGCTCAAAGGCCGCCGCCTTCTCTCAGGCCGTGGCATCCTTGCAGGCCAACGGAGTAATTGTATCGGTTCCCGCCCGGGAACGGTTCAGAGGTTTCTACTCAAATTTCTTCCTAGTCCCCAAAAAGGACGGTTCCTTCCGGCCCATCCTGGATCTCAAGCTTCTCAACAAGCATGTTCAGGTGCGGCACTTTCGCATGGAATCTCTGCGATCAGTCATTGCCTCAATGACCCAAGGAGATTTTCTAGCATCCATCGACATCAGAGATGCCTATTTGCATGTGCCAATTGCGGTTTCACACCAGCGTTGGCTACGTTTTGCAATCGGAGAGGAACATTTCCAATTCGTGGCTCTCCCCTTCGGGTTAGCCACGGCCCCTCGAGTATTCACCAAGGTCATGGCAGCAGTGGTTGCGGTTCTGCACCTCCAGGGGTTGGCAGTGATTCCTTACCTGGACGACCTTCTAGTCAAGGCTTCGTCCAGTGCAGACTGTCAGCGGAGTGTCTCGCTCACTCTCGCCACGCTTGTTCAATTCGGGTGGCTTGTCAATCTGCCCAAGTCCACTCTGACCCCGACACAGAAACTTACGTACCTAGGGATGCAATTCGAGACTCTGCCGGCACTTGTGAAGCTGCCCTTAGTCAAACAGCAGTCCCTCCGTCTGGCGGTGCGCTCTCTGTTGAGGCCCCGCCGTCATTCCATCAGGCACCTCATGCAGGTGCTGGGTCAGATGGTGGCGTCATTGGAAGCGGTTCCCTTTGCCCAGTTCCATCTGCGTCCTCTGCAGCTGGACATTCTCCGCTGTTGGGACAAGCGGACTTCTTCCTTGCACAGGTTGGTGGCTCTGTCGCCACAGACCAGGAGCTCTCTTCAGTGGTGGCTTCGGCCCCTCTCTCTGTCTCAGGGACGCTCCTTCCTGATCCCGTCCTGGGTGATTCTCACCACGGATGCCAGTCTATCCGGCTGGGGAGCAGTATTTCTCCACCACCGAGCACAGGGCACTTGGACTCCGTCCGAATCAGCCCTCTCGATCAATGTGCTGGAAATCAGAGCTGTGCTCCTAGCTCTCGTAGCCTTTCACCACCTGTTGGCGGGCAAGCACATTCGAGTCCAGTCAGACAACGCGACAGCAGTTGCCTACATCAATCACCAGGGCGGGACTCGCAGCCGCCTGGCAATGTTGGAGGTTCAACGTATCCTTCAGTGGACGGAGGACTCCAAGTCCACCATATCCGCAGTCCACATCCCAGGCGTAGAAAACTGGGAGGCAGATTATCTCAGCCGTCAAACCGTGGACAGCGGCGAGTGGGCCCTGCATCCGGCAGTGTTCCGGTCAATCTGCCGCAAGTGGGGCACTCCGGAAGTGGACCTAATGGCATCCCGGCACAACAACAAGGTCCCGGTTTACGTGGCTCGCTCCCACGATCCTCAGGCCTTGGCAGCGGACGCGCTGGTTCAGGATTGGTCCCAGTTCCGTCTGGCTTACGTGTTTCCCCCTCTAGCTCTCTTGCCCAGAGTCCTGCGCAAGATCAGGATGGAGGGCCGTCGGGTCATTATCATTGCTCCAGACTGGCCCAGGCGAGCTTGGTACCCAGACCTGCTCCGTCTGTCCGTAGAGGTGCCGTGGCATCTCCCGGACCGCCCAGACCTTCTCTCACAAGGTCCGTTTTTCCGCCAGAATTCTGCGGCTCTCAGATTGACGGCGTGGCTCTTGAGTCCTGGATCCTGACGGCTTCCGGCATTCCTTCTGAAGTCATTTCCACTATGACTCAGGCTCGGAAGTCTTCCTCGGCCAGGATTTACCACAGGACTTGGAGGATTTTCCTGTCCTGGTGTCGCTCTTCCGGGCATGCTCCTTGGCCTTTTTCCTTGCCGACCATCCTGTCCTTTCTACAGTCCGGTCTGCAGCTAGGACTATCCCTCAATTCCCTCAAGGGACAGGTCTCGGCTCTGTCAGTGTTGTTCCAGCGGCGTATCGCCCGACTGGCCCAGGTGCGCACCTTCATGCAGGGCGCATCTCACATCATTCCTCCATACCGGCAGCCTTTGGATCCCTGGGACCTTAATCTGGTCCTCACGGCCTTACAGAAACCCCCCTTTGAGCCTCTTAGGGAGGTTTCTTTGTCTTGTCTTTCACAGAAAGTGGTCTTTCTGGTGGCCATAACTTCTCTCAGGAGAGTTTCTGATTTGGCTACGCTCTCTTCGGAGTCACCCTTTTTGGTTTTTCACCAAGACAAGGTGGTCCTCCGTCCGACTCCGGACTTTCTCCCTAAGGTGGTGTCTCCTTTCCACCTTAACCAGGACATTTCATTGCCTTCTCTTTGTCCGGCCCCTGTGCATCGCTTTGAGAAAGCGTTGCATACTTTAGATTTGGTGCGGGCGCTCCGGATCTATGTGTCACGCACCGCTGCTCTCAGGCGGTGCACCTCTCTTTTTGTGTTGACCACAGGTCAGCGCAAGGGTCTCTCGGCTTCTAAACCGACCCTAGCTCGTTGGATTAGGTCGGCCATCTCTGATGCCTACCAATGTACTCAGGTGCCTCCCCCGCCGGGGATTAAGGTGCACTCTACCAGAGCTGTCGGTGCCTCTTGGGCTTTCAGGCACCAGGCTACGGCTCAGCAAGTCTGTCAGGCTGCCACTTGGTCTAGTCTGCACACCTTTTCGAAGCACTATCAAGTGCATGCTCATGCTTCGGCAGATGCGAGCTTGGGCAGACGCATCCTTCAGGCGGCTGTTGCCCATTTGTGAAGTTAGGTTTTGCCTACTTCGCAGTTCTGTTTATTACCCACCCATGGACTGCTTTGAGACGTCCCATGGTCTGGGTCTCCCATAAGGAACGATGAAGAAAAAGAGAATTTTGTTTACTTACCGTAAATTCTTTTTCTTATAGTTCCGACATGGGAGACCCAGCACCCTCCCTGTTGCCTGTTGGCAGTTCTTGTTCCGTGTGTTTTCACCGGCTGTTGTTGTAGACAGAGGTTCCGGTTGTTCCGGGTTTTACTCTATCTCTACTTGTGGGTGGCTATTCTCCTTCAGCTTTTGCACTAAACTGGCTGGATATGGTCATCCAGGGGGTGTATATGCTCGGAGGGAGGAGCTACACTTTTTAGTGTAGTACTTTGTGTGTCCTCCGGAGGCAGAAGCTATACACCCGTGGTCTGGGTCTCCCATGTCGGAACTATAAGAAAAAGAATTTACGGTAAGTAAACAAAATTCTCTTTTTTTCGTTTTATAAGACTCACCCCAAATTTTGTGAAAAAATAAAATATGGGGTATGTTTTTTAATCCGGTGGTGTCTTACCGAGGAGGGACAGCAGCAGTGGTGGTGCAGGGTCACAGGGGGCGGTTAAGGTCAAGGGCAATGCGGCAGGTGTCCATGATGCTCACTGTGGGCATTGTGAGGCAGGAACATCCAGAAATTGTTGGCGGCGGGGGGTTTAAAGAAATGGCGCCCGGAGTTTGCGCTTGCTCAATGATGAGCTGAGATCTCATCTGTGCATGCACCACCTCCAGATGCCATTTCTTAAGTCTCTTGCTGGGAGATCAGTGGGCTGGAGGCTGCGCATGCGCAGATGAGCTCTTGAGTCGAGTGCTCAATCTGCGCATGTGCCGAATCTGGGTGCTATTATTTGAGGCCCGCACCGCCAACATTTTTAGGATGGCCCCTGCCTCCCAGCCCGCAGCAAGCACAGCGCACCGTCCCTGCCTCCCAGCCCGCAGCAAGCACAGCGCACCGTCCCTGCCTCCCAGCCCGCAGCAAGCACGGCGCACCGTCCCTGCCTCCCAGCCCGCAGCAAGCACGGCGCACCATCCCTGCCTCCCAGCCCGCAGCAAGCACGGCGCACCATCCCTGCCTCCCAGCCCGCAGCAGGCACGGCGCACCATCCCTGCCTCCCAGCCCGCAGCAAGCACAGCGCACCGTCCCTGCCTCCCAGCCCGCAGCAAGCACAGCGCACCGTCCCTGCCTCCCAGCCCGCAGCAAGCACAGCCCGCAGCATTGCTCCTGCTTACTGTGACCATTCTCCACCACGCCCCAGTAAGCTACATCCTGCTTGTAAGACGCACCGCTCATTTTCCTCCCAAATTTTTGGGAAGAAAAGTGCGCCTTATAATCCGAAAAATACAATAACAAGAAAAGTATTGCAATACACGGACAATTGTTTTTCGTTTTTGTTCAAATGTTCTTTAAACTAACTAAAATATTATGTATCATGGAGGATTCAGCAGATAACATTTTATATTTTTGGGTTCGCGAGAACAGGCATTTCCATTTACTAAAAGAGACCCAGACAATATCTCCATTATGCCAGGTCCGAATCATCAATCCAGGGGGATCCAAAGCTTATCGAATTTTAGCAATTCCTTTTCGTATAAATGCCTTTTTCCAAATTTTATCACCCAGTTTTTCATTGATGAACTCCATACTAGTGGGCACTTGGTCTGGTATCCTGTACTATGCTATTACCTTCTTGGCCATATACCGCATGCCCAACACTGCAGCTTGGCCTTCATGTTTGGTGGTTTAGATCCTTCACATATCCCAATATATAAGCAAAGGATGAAGGAGCTGCATTAACTTTATAGATCCTGTTTTATGATTTCTAGAACTCCTTTCTAAACCATTCCAAATTAGGATAGGACCCGATCATGTGTAATGGATTTGCTGGATGTAACTTACATCTGGAGCATATCTGGTTTGACGTCAAATAGAAACTATGGATTTCTATATACCTGATGTATCACGTATAGATGAGCGCCTCTGGGGATCACTGCGGCGCTATATCCAGGATTTCCTGCCACTGACCATCCTCAATAGGCCTATGTCCCCCTCCCATTTACTCTTGGAACATATCTGATATCTCCATTAGTGCCAGGTAAACCACAGCGTCTTCCATAATGAACTGGATTGCATAATCCCTTCAATACCCTGCGCCTTCACCTTTCACTATAGTAGCAAAGTGGGCAATCAACCTCTAGAAACTCCACTGCTTTGTTGATTTTTAAGGTGATTTCTGAGATTGAGACAGTATGTCTTCCCCCAGCCCCCCCCCAGCCAACGCCCCCGGGGACGTCCCACCCACGGATATGTTGAAGTTGAGCAGTCACATATTACACCCAAGAATTCAAACCTGCCAATCCCCACTCCTTTTTGTCTGTTTGTTTGGTTACCCAATATTTACCTTGGTTACCAGCATACACCGCTTAGCACTGGCTCCCTGCACATGTAGCCAGTGTAAATATCGGGTAACTAAGCAAAGCGCTTTGCTTAGTAACCCGATGTGTACCCTAGCTACGTATACAGGGAGCCAGTGCTAAGCGGTGTACGCTAATAACCAAGGTAAATATCGGGTAACCAAGCAAATCGCTTTGCTTTGTTACCCGATATTTACCCTGGCTACGTGTGCAGGGAGCCAGCGCTAAGCGGTGTATGCTGGTAACCAAGGTAAATATTGGGTAACCAAGCAAATTTGGATATTCTAGCACCTTATCTGTGGATGCTCTCGTCCGCTGGCCTTGCTGTCTTAAGAAAGATTGCACGTACCAGGGCTCATCATACTAAACATCCGCACGCCTTCCCCGTGGGCAGAACACTACTCAAAGAACCACAGGGTGAGGGAACCACACATTTTGTAAGATTTTATTGGTTCACCACCAGGCCAAAACATAACATACATTCCCACCAAGAACACAAGTCTTAAGTTCTGTAGAATGACTATGGTGACAGGAGCAAGGACCTTTTTCCTTTTTATACCTCTATTCTCATTTCAATGTATTTTGGCTGTTTTCACATTGGTCACTAGTTCAATCCGACTGCAAGGGGTCTGAGGCAATAGACATTTAACATAGGGCTCCGGTCAGTCTGACGTGAAACAAAGGCTAACTTGTCTGATTTACTGAACAAAGGAACAAGAAGTCTGGCCTAATTAAGAATCGTTCACCCGCCACACAAGTGGCCAGATGCTGAGTCATCACATCTCTCCGAGGTCTTTTCGCAGGCCTCTCGAGGGAGCTCTCTTTGAGACTGGATTTATGCCAGGTATAAACGCTTCTATCAACATTAGAAGAGTCTATTGTTAAATATAGTTCTTGATACCTGACAACAATTCTGCACTGGACTCTCTAGATGCTGTAAAAAAAAAATTTGACTCTGTAGAGTGGTTCTTTGTATCGTCCTGCCTTATGAAATTTGCATTTGTCCCTAGGTTTCGTAAATGGATCCATCTGTGATATGCGGCGCCTAGGGCGAAAGTAGTGATAAAATTTCATCTTCATCCTTCCCGCTGGAGATGGGCAACAGACAGGGCTACCCCCTATCTCCAACCCTCTTTGTAAATGGTTGAGACTTTAGCAATCAGGATACACTTGTCATCACTAACCAAGGGAATCGCTATAGCTGACGGGACGGATACCATTGGGCTTTATGTGGACGATATGATTTTTATCCAAACGTAAATTTTCCACTCTTCAAAGATCTAACAAAGCGAGGAGGTGCGACATTACCGGATTTCTTCCTCTATTACGTAGTAGGTCAGCGCTAAACAGTTGGATGACAGGGTCACCATTGCCCAATTTGGACAGCTGTGTAGCAAAGCCAGCAAATACTAACTGCTTATTGGACTTTCTGGAATTAGATAAGCCCTCAGCCCTTAAGATGTTGACCATGCTTAGATTGGCAAAGTTGGTTTGTAGACGAGTTAAGAGTGCTCAAGTTTAGTCTTCTGGCAAAATCATTATTTTCCAGCGCTAGTGTCTGACTTGTCTTCTCGTTTTGGAGCACTTATATTCTTTCATTAATTGACATCTATGACCAGAATGTTCTGTTGTCCTTTGAACCAATGCAATCTAAATATAATATACCAAGGTCCCAATTTTTTTTTAATGCCCTCAGCTCACTTCAGTCACATGTATATAGTCAGCGACTGGGTAGATGGTTATCAGATTTTCCTTTGATAGGAATACTCAAATCACACGTCCTACAGGGTTTCATTTCTGTTTTATACACAAAAGGCAAACTGACTTGGCTTTTTTTTTTTTTTAGATATATGGATTGCCTGTATCAATAATCCCCTACATCCCATAAAATAAATTGCAATTTTCTTTAAAAGGAACACGTCAGGTCCTCTGTCCTCCATTTCAGCAGCATATTGATGCCTGTATGCCCAAATTCCCTCCCTAACCAGCCCTGGATAACACTATTCAATAATATTAGAGGGGTTGTCCACTACTTATACATTGATGACCTATCTTTGGAAAAAGGGCCAAGTAATCGGAGGAACTAACGCCCCAGCGACTAGTCAAGTCCCTAATTAGAATAGGCACAGCGATCTTTATGTATGCCCAAATTCCCTCCCTAACCAGCCCTGTAGAACGCTATTCACTAATATTAAAGAGGTTGACCACTACGTTTACATTGATGGTCTGGGATCTTTAGGATAGGTCATCAATGACACCCCACACCCCCAACCGATCAGCGATTCTTGACGGCGGCAGCAGCAAGCAGCCGGAAATGGTCATTTCCGGAGCTGCTCCATCTTCTTACTGATAGTGGCTGTGGCCGGGTACTGCACATTTGCCTCCAATTGATCTGAATAGGCGGCGACTGTGCAGTACCCGGCCGCGGCCAGTATCAGAAGACTGAGCAGCTTCGGAACTTACCATTTCCAGCTGCCTCCGCCAGCACCGAGAACAGCTGATATGCTAGGTTTCGGACCCCAGACGATCTGAAATTGATGACCTATCCTAAAGATCCCAGGCCATCAATGTAAAAGTAGTGGTCAACCGTGAATAGTGTTACACAGGGCTGGTTAGGGAGGGAATTTGGGCATACATAAAGATCGCTGTTCCTATTCTAATTAGGGTCTTGACTAGTCGCAGGGGCGTTAGTTCCTCCGACTAGTCGGCCCTTTTTCCATCTTATCATGCATCTGTGATCGTGATGACATGATTTCAACAGGCTGGTGCCAGCTCCTGGAAATTTTGCGCATGCGTGCTTTGCTCATTTTGACCGCATCAGTATGCCTTTGAAGCCGGGTGTACGTTTCCCAGCTTCTTTAGTTGCACTGTGCAGACTGGAAGGTCAGAAAACGTGTATGTAAACAGTTTTCCGAACTTCCGGTCATGCATGAGATTTTCAGAAGATGGCGCTGACAGCGGCTCATGGAAATCATGTTCTCACACCCACAGGGGCGTGACAACAAGGAAAAAAATCCCGACTAGTCGGGAACTAACGCCCCTACGACTAGTCAAGGCCGTAATTGGCAAGAGGAAAGCAGAGGTTTATAATTTTTTTTTTTTTTTTTTTTAAACCTTCATATTAGTGAATAACAGTATGCGGCGCTGGTTAGGTTGGGAATTTGGCCATACAGGTATCAATGCTGCTGGGTTGGAGGGCAGAGGGGACCTGACAGGTTCCCTTTAAAGCAATATTGAAGGGATTAAATCAGATGATAAATTGAAGCCAAAAGGCAGTTGATCCACCAGTGTAACAGATGACTGAGCTGAGAAAGGGGCACAATAGCTAATCATTTTTTGGGTTCCTTGCATGTCTGGGTACAAGTCAGAACGTGACAGTCCACTGGGTTATGGGATAACTAGAAAGATAGCTACAGAAATCTATTGGAATAATACCAATGGCCATTATCAATCTTTAGACTATTAATACACACTGGATTGGAGATGAGCAACAGGACCTAGCCTTCGATCTACCAATAGATAATTCCTGATGGCTTCTTCTCCACTTTGATTGTGCCCATTTCATAGATGGATACAATTTGAGACTTAGGCTATGTGCTCACGCATGGGCAAACTCCGACACCCCGGGATCGACAGGACTAATCGGGGTTAAAAACAAAAAAGTTCAGGCCCGGATTTGATTCCAGGTATCTGCCTGGATGCCGGTACCCATATACATCTATGGGGACAAGAATCCGGCACTTAAAAATGGTGGTCGAAGGTATTGTGGGGATAGGAGCAAGTGAAATACTTAACGAGTCTCCAGCTCAGCTGGACCTACTCCTGACGCCGCTCAATCTTCCTCCAGGACCGCTTATTAGCTTCATGCATAGTCACTGCTTTCCCCACGCAACAGCATCTGATTGGCTGCAGTCAGACCCCGCCCCTAGACAGCGTCTGTGATTGGTTTAAATCACAGACCCTTTCTACATGTCTATCGCGGTATAAAAATAAATTGGCGTAGGGTCCCCCCATAGTGTGTTACTCAGCATAGATAAAGCCCCCAGCTGTGCTCTTATCTTGGCTGTGTATCACAGTAACAAGAACCGCATGCGTGGTGTTTATTAAATAAAATAAAATAAAAATGTAATAACTAACATGCGGTCCCCCCAATTTTTATACCCAGTCATGATGGAGCCCGACAGCTGGGGGCTGGTATGCTCAGGCTGGGGAGACCCGTGCTTTTTGGGCCCTCCAGCCTAAAAATAGTAGCCTGCAGCTGCCCAGGATTGTTGCATCCATTAGATGCGACAGTCCCAGCATTATATCCAGCTATTACTGATTTGCCCTGAGGCAGTTGGCAATCATGGTAATAAGGGGTTAATGTCAGCCCACAGCTGCCACTAAACCCTAGATTAGTAATGGGAGGCGTCTGAGACCCCCCATCACTAATCTGGAAGTGAAAGTAAAGCCAAACACCGAAAAAAAATTCTTTATTTGAAATAAGACAAAAAACACCCTCTTTCACCACTTTATTAACCCCCCTCCCCCCAAAACACCCCTTTTGGTTCCTAATCCATAGCCAAGATAAGCGCACAGCTTGAGGCTGCAGCCAGTAGTCGAGGGCTGTATCTGACCTGGGTATCATAATATGGGGGTCCCTAGGCCAATTTTTTTTTTTTTTATACAGCAATAGACCTGCAGACAGTGTGTGTGATTCCAACCAGTCACAGATGCTGTCTGGGAGTGGAGTCTGACTGCAGCCAATCAGATGCCGATGAGTGGGGAGAGCAGTGAAATATGCATGAGGCTAATGAGTGGCCCCAGAAGAAGAGTGGCAGCGGGATCAGTTCCAGCTGAGCCGGAGGTTCGGAAAGTATCCCCCTTTCCCTTCGATCACTATTTTTAAGAGCCAGGTTCTGGTCTTCTTAGACTTATGGGGACCGGCATCCGGGCAGATACTTGGGATCAACTTGGTCCAGAAACATATTTTTTTTTTTTTTTTTTTAATCCCGGTTAGACCTGCCAATCCCGGGTATAACTAAAACGCTGGTCAAAAACACAAAGAATTTACATGCTGCTGCTTTTTTCTGCAACCAAAACTGCAAGGAAATGCATGCAGTTTTGGGCAACAAACTGCACCCAAAAAAAAATGTGGCAAAAACCGCAGCGTGCGCACAGGGCTTTATTTGGCATTTTTCAGAGAGACTGTCCCCACTACCACCTTCCCTGTAGGTTCTTGCTTATCATATTATAAGTGTTGATCTGCTAGGTTTATACTTGAGATACAAATCCCTAGAAAGCTGTTAGAATAGGGAACGTGTTACAAACACTCCTCGTATAAGCCACCGCCTGTCGGTAATTGGTATGCACACTAGTCTTTGCAGCTTCTAATTATGGAGAGTTTAGTGTTGCTGTTTTTATTATCACCTTCTCCAAGAAAAAAATAAGTAAAAAAATAAATAAATGGTAATTTATTTCTTTTATCTGACTGTACACGTCTGTCTGTTCTCTGCTCCCAGGTGCACTTGCGACGACTGCAGTCTGTCTCACATCCTCACGTGTGGTATCATGGATACACCCATTACAGATGATATCCACCTAA
This sequence comes from Anomaloglossus baeobatrachus, assembly GCF_048569485.1. Taxonomy (NCBI): domain Eukaryota; kingdom Metazoa; phylum Chordata; class Amphibia; order Anura; family Aromobatidae; genus Anomaloglossus; species Anomaloglossus baeobatrachus. Next base: position 65,071,934 of record NC_134353.1, read on the forward strand.
ACCCGTTACCACTACAAGTAGACGCCACTCCAGATTATCTGTCGGAGATACATCCGCCCAGCATGTCCTCCGCCAGTTCAGGTTCTGGTCCCAGCTCTCCCATCACTATCCAGCAGCATCCAAGGCTGATCCTTGCAGACAACGGATCTGCACCCACATTGTGAGTTCTTACTGTTTCTTCTGTAATTGGTGATAATTAAAATCCACTCATTTTCAGAGTAGACAGGGCTTTTTATATTTTTCTGTTGATGTAAGTGAACTGGGGCTTTTGTTTTTTGTGGGACAAGATGTTTAAATGATGTTGATTAGCTCAAAAAATTCCTAAAAGATAAACTAAAAAATAATTTGCTATTTGTGTTTTTTATTATTATTATTATTATTTTATTTTATCATTATTTTAATTTTATTATTCTTATTATTCTTATTCTTATTATTCTTATTATTCGTATTATTATTATTATTATTATTATTATTATTATTTTTTTATTTTATAATTTCAAATGATTTTAAAGTATTATTATTTTAAATTATAATTTACTATTATCTTATGGTTTGTTTAAGTTATTATTTTAAATATTATTTTAAATTATTTATTATTATTATTATTATAGTTTAATCTCCATATTGCTACTTCTACTGAAAAATAAGTAATGACTTATGGATGAACAGGTTCTCCTGCATGGTTTGCTTATGTTGAACAACAAATGGGCAGTTTAAAAGATCCAGTAAAGCACATTAAATAAGCTAAACCTTTTCACTGGCATATCTGTTCCAAAGCCCTACACTTCTAGGTCCTCCCTTCACTCAAATAACTTTTTCAGGTGGATACATGAATGGCTCCTTCCTCTTCCCAACCTTTTTTATCCTGGTCCTCTTATACCCCACTGTACTTCAGATACATTTAACAGGGTTGCTGTTGAATCTGAGCTTCTAAGTTCCAAGGACTGTGTTGTCCAGACCAAGCTGAAGTCCCGTAAATTGTAATCTGCAAAAATGGTGTGTTTATTACTAAGGTGCCAACAAGAAACATCTCATGCTGGGTAAAACCAGTGAGCTGTCTCAAGACTATCGCAACCTTATTGTTGCAAAACACTTATATTGGTTACTGAATAATTTTCAGAACTACTGAAGGTTCCAGTGAGCACTGTTGGGGTCATTATCCAGAAGTAGACAGAAAAATCATTTGATCATAAGCCGGCCACAACCAAGTGCTACCAGCAAGATTTCCGACAGAGGAATAAAAAGTGCTATCAGAAGCATTGTCAAAGAGCCAAGAACCACCTGTTGAGAACTAAAGAAAGACCTGGAATCAGCAGGTACAATTGTTTCAAAGAAAAGAATGTCATGCACTTGCCCTCCATGGCCTGTATGCACAATCACCATGCAAGATCCATTGCTGAACAAAAAGCATGTTCAAAAGCATTAAACATTCGCTCAACAACATTTAGACAAGCCTGTGAAATACTGGGATAGTGGTTGGGACAAAATGAAATTCTTCTGGATGCCATAATACACTGTGGAGGCCAAAAGGCAAATCACCCCCAAAACACCATACAGACAGTAAAGTGTGTTGGTGGGATCATCATGGCATTGGGCTGTTTTTCAGCATTCTGCACTGGCAAACTTCATGTAATTGAAGGAAGAATGAGTGGACAATGGTACCTAAAAATTCTACCAGGACAATGACTATAAATCAAGGGTGGATTTTTCAGCAAGACAATGATCCCAAACACACAAGGAAACTCATTTAGTTTCAGAGAAAGAGAAAATAAAGCTACTAGAATGGCTGAGCCGATCACCTGACCTGAATCAAATAGAAAATATTTGGAAAGAACAAAGCTCAGAGTTCATAAGAGCCCACAGGACCTTCAGGATTTAAAGCGTGTCTGTGTGGAAGAATGGCCCAAAACCACACCTGAGCAATGCAGGCGACTAGTCTCTCCATTCAGGAAGTGTCTTGAAGCTTCATCACCAAAAAAGGCTTTTGTACAAATTATCAAATTTCAGCAAGTGTGCTCAGTACTTTTTTTTTTTTTTTTTTTTTTTCTTTTTCCTGTTCTTTCTCATTACACATTAATGAAAATCTAAGGTTTGATTTCTTTTGTCTGTATAGATTGGATGGGTTTCCAACAGCGCTCACTGGAACCTTTTAATAGTTTAGAAATTCTTCTGTAACCAATGCCATCGGTATGTTTTGCAACAATAAGGATTCTAAGGTCTTGAGATAGCTCGCTGGTTTTGCCCATCATGAAATGTTTCTTGTGTGGCACCTTATTAATGAGACACCTTTTTAATAGGCCATCAGTTCTAAAAGCTTATTTTTCACAAAGTTGCAGGATTCATTTCTAATTACTAATAGATTTTGTGTGTTCAGTACTTTTTTCATTAATACACACAACTTAAAGGGAACCTGTCACCAGTTTTTTGCCGTATAAGCTGCGTCCACCACCACTGGGCTCTTATACACAGCATTCTAACATGCTGTATATAAGAGCCTAGACCGCTGTGTAGAACATAAAGAACACTTTATAATACTCACCAAAACCGGTCGCTGCGGTGGATGGGGCTCAAATGGGTGTCTTTGTCCTCCGGTGCCGACGCTTCCTCTTTCGGCCATCTTTTTCCTCCTTCTGAAGCCTATGTGCATGACGCGTCTACGTCATACATACTTGCCGGTCCCGCGCATGCGCACTACAATACTTAAATCTGCCCTGCGCAGGACCTGAATGCCGGCAAGTGTGTATGACGTCGGACGCGTCATGCACCGCGGCTTCAGAAGATGGAGGACAAAGATGGCTGAAAGAGAAGGTGCCGACACCGGAGGACGAAGATGCCCGTTTCAGCCACATGCACCGCAGCAACCCGTTTAGGTGAGTATTATAAAGTGTTTGTTATACTCCCGGCCTGGGCTCTTATATACGGCATGTTAGAATCTTGTATATAAGAGCTCGGTGGTGGTGGCCGCAGCTTATGGGGAAAAAACGGATAACAGGTTACCTTTAATTCATGGATATTATTGGTTTCTTCAGCGCTCTATTGGGAGACCCAGACGATTGGGGTATAGCTACTGCCCTCCGGAGGCCACACAAAGCACTACACTAAAAAGTGCAAGGCCCCTCCCCTTCTGGCTATACCCCCCCGTGGTATCACGGGTTCTCCAGTTTTCAAGCTTTGTGCGAAGGAGGTCAGACATCCACGCATAGCTCCACAGATTTTAGTCAGCAGTAGCTGCTGACTATTTCGGATGGAAGAAAAGAGGGCCCATATAGGGCCCCCAGCATGCTCCCTTCTCACCCGTGGATGGTGTTGTAAGGTTGAGGTACCTATTGCTGGTACAGGGGCTGGAGCCCCACATGCTGTTTTCCTTCCACATCCCCTTGTAGGGCTCTGTGGAAGTGGGATCCTGCCGGCCTCTAAGCTCTGACGCCGGGCTCCATCCACAGACCCAGTTGAACCTGATGGATACGGAGCAGGAGTACAATCAGGGACATGGCCCTGCATCATACAGGTACTCTGTGTCCCCGGCAGGCACAGACACACTCCGGGCTGGCTGGGTGTTGTAGTGCGCCGGGGACCGTAACGTTGGAGTTAGTGTTCCTACAGTTTACTGGGGGACTTTGTGTTGTGGGAACGCAGCGCCGACCCCCACTGGACCGGGCGGCGCTGCTGTGACTTGTGGTGCGCCGGGGACACGCCGACCGCGCTTTTACGGCGGCGGCGTTTATAAATCCAGTCCCCGGCTTTTGCGGCCTAGCTCCGCTTCGTTCCCGCCCCCACCCTGTCAATCAGGGTAGGGGAGAGACGCTGTTTCGCAGCAGCGACGAGGGCTGGAGCCTGATTTACATGCTCCAGCCCTCTCACTAGGCACAGAGGGAAGCAGGCTTCCCGCTCTTAGTCAGGAACGCCCAGGGCCCGCCCCCCCTCCTCTCCCAGGACGCCGGCAGCCATTACATGCAGTCTGGCTGGAGGAAGGACGCAAGGCTCTGGGAGACCTGGACTAGGGGGCTTTTGGAGAACACACACCCGCTCTTAATCGGGCGGTAAGCGGCATTTCAGCTGGCCCCTCTAGTGCCTCAGTGTGTATTGGTGTACTGTGTCACCAGATATATATATTTAGTTATTTCTTGCACTGTGAGGTCGCTTCCTGGCTAGACCCCAGATCGCTCTGAGGAGGCAGCAACATGTCATCCACAAAACGCAAGGCTGCCAAGGCTAGGGCTGTGTACACTGCGTGTGCTGCATGTGGGGCTGCTCTACCAGCAGGTTCCAAAGACCCCCATTGTGTGCAATGCTCAGATCCGGTGCTGCTTCGCCAGCCGGAGTCCGGAGGGGTAGTGACCCAGGCTGAGACGCTTGTAAGTCCTGCCCCGGTGTCAGGGACAGACTTTGCAGTTTTTGCTGATGGAATGTCTGTGACTATGGCAAAGATCCTTGAAACTTTGCAATCCATGTCTGGGGCTCAGTCTATGGACACGGCGAGGTCTCTGTCCTCTAATCCCCCTCAGTTGGAATTAGTCCAGACTGCAAGGGGGTCCCCGGCTTCCCAGGCTGAGTATTATGACTCAGATGATAGCCCCAGCCACCCTAAGCGAGCTCGCTGGGAAAGACCCTCAACGTCATCACACTGCTCAGGGTCTCAGCGCAATCAGTCGCCCTGTGATGCGTCTGAAGAGAGTGATCAGGAGTCTTATCCTGGAACCCCTCTCAATCTGGATACCCCGGATGGGGACGCCATGGTAAACGATCTTATCTCAGCCATCAATAGACTGTTGGATATTTCTCCCCCAGCTCCTTCTGCAGAGGAGGCAGCTGCAGAGCAGGAGAAGTTTCGTTTCCTCTATCCCAAGCGTAAATTGAGTGCTTTCTTGGATCACTCTGACTTCAGAGAATCAATCCAGAAACACGACGCTCATCCAGAAAGGCGTTTCTCTAAACGTTCTAAGGATACACGTTTTCCTTTCCCCCCTGATGTGGTCAAGCGCTGGACCCAGTGTCCAAAAGTAGACCCCCCGATTTCCAAACTTGCAGCTAGATCCATAGTTGCAGTGGAGGATGGCGCTTCACTTAAGGATGCCAATGACAGACAGATGGACCTTTGGTTAAAATCTGTCTATGAAGCTATCGGCGCGTCGTTTGCTCCAGCATTCGCAGCCGTATGGGCACTCCAAGCTATTTCAGCTGGTTTAGCAAAAGTGGATGCTATCATACATCCAGCGGCGCCGCAAGTGGCGTCCCTTACCTCGCAGATGTCTGCGTTTGCGTCTTACGCTATCAATGCGGTCCTAGAATCTACCAGCCGCACCTCAATGGCGTCCGCCAATTCGGTAGTTTTGCGCAGAGCCTTGTGGTTAAAGGACTGGAAAGCAGATGCTGGTTCCAAAAAATGTTTAACCAGCTTGCCTTTATCTAGAGATAGACTGTTTGGCGAGCCATTGGCTGACATCATTAAACAGTCCAAGGGTAAAGACTTTTCCTTACCCCAGCCCAGATCAAGCAAACCTCAGCAGAAAAAATGGCAGCAGAGGTTTCAGTCCTTTCGAGGTTCGGGCAAGACACAATTCTCCTCGTCCAAAGGGACTCAGAGGACGCAAAGAGTCTCAGATTCCTGGCGGGCTCACGCACGCCCCAAGAAAGCAAATGGAGGAACCGCTTCCAAAGCGGCTACCTCATGACTTCCAGCCCCCCCCCTCCGCATCTCCGGTTGGGGGCAGGCTCTCCCGCTTTTCCGACATTTGGACGTCACAGGTCAAAGACCGGTGGGTGACAAACATTTTGTCTCGCGGGTACAGAATCGAGTTCAGTTCTCGTCCTCCAGCTCGGTTCTTCAGAACCTCCCCACATCCAGACCGAGCAGATGCCCTGCTGCAGGCGGTGGACTCCCTAAGAGCGGAAGGAGTAGTGGTTCCTGTACCGCCTCAGGAACAAGGGCGAGGGTTTTACTCCAATCTCTTTGTGGTTCCAAAAAAGGACGGCTCGTTCCGTCCTGTTCTGGATCTAAAGCTGCTCAACAAACATGTGCACGCCAGACGGTTCCGGATGGAAACCCTCCGCTCTGTCGTTGCCTCAATGTCTCAAGGAGACTTCCTTGCCTCAATAGACATCAAAGATGCTTATCTCCACGTGCCAATTGCTACAGAACATCAACGTTTTCTACGTTTTGTGATAGGAAACGACCATCTTCAGTTCGTAGCTCTGCCATTCGGTCTGGCGACAGCCCCCCGGGTCTTCACCAAGGTCATGGCGGCGGTGGTAGCAGTCTTGCACTCTCAGGGACACTCGGTGATCCCTTACCTAGACGATCTACTTGTCAAGGCACCCTCTCAAGAGGCATGCCAACTCAGTCTACATGCTACGCTGGAGACTCTACAGACGTTCGGATGGATCATCAACTTTCCAAAGTCGAATCTGTCACCGTCACAGTCGCTAACGTATCTTGGCATGGAGTTTCATACTCGAGCAGCGAGAGTGAAGCTTCCGCTGAACAAGCAGCGGTCCCTACAGACAGGGGTGCAATCCCTCCTTCAAGGCCAGTCGCACCCCTTACGGCGCCTCATGCACTTCCTCGGGAAGATGGTGGCAGCCATGGAAGCAGTTCCCTTTGCGCAGTTTCATCTGCGCCCACTTCAATGGGACATTCTCCGCCAATGGGACGGGAAGTCAACGTCCCTGGACAGGAAAGTCTCTCTTTCCCAGACGGCCAAGGACTCTCTACAATGGTGGCTCCTTCCCACCTCATTGTCTCAGGGAAGATCCTTCCTGCCCCCATCCTGGGCAGTGGTCACGACAGATGCGAGTCTGTCAGGGTGGGGAGCAGTGTTTCTCCACCACAGGGCCCAGGGGACGTGGACTCCGCAGGAGTCCACCCTTCAGATCAATGTTCTGGAAATCAGGGCAGTGTATCTTGCCCTACTGGCCTTCCAACAGTGGCTGGAAGGAAAGCAGATCCGAATCCAGTCGGACAACTCCACAGCGGTGGCATACATCAATCACCAAGGAGGGACGCGCAGTCGGCAAGCATTCCAAGAAGTCCGGCGCATTCTAATGTGGGTGGAGGACACAGCCTCCACCATATCCGCGGTTCACATCCCAGGCGTAGAAAACTGGGAAGCAGACTTCCTCAGTCGCCAGGGCATGGACGCAGGGGAGTGGTCCCTTCACCCGGACGTGTTTCAGGAAATCTGTCGCCGATGGGGAGTGCCGGACGTCGACCTAATGGCGTCCCGGCACAACAACAAGGTCCCGGCATTCATGGCGAGGTCGCGCGATCAAAGAGCTCTGGCGGCAGACGCATTAGTTCAAGATTGGTCGCAGTTTCGGCTCCCATACGTCTTCCCACCTCTGGCACTCTTGCCCAGAGTGTTACGCAAGATCAGATCCGATTGCAGCCGCGTCATACTCGTCGCCCCAGACTGGCCGAGGAGATCGTGGTATCCGGATCTGTGCCATCTCACGGTCGGTCGACCGTGGTTACTGCCAGACCGACCAGACTTACTGTCCCAAGGGCCGTTTTTCCATCAGAATTCTGCGGCCCTGAACCTGACTGTGTGGCCATTGAGTCCTGGATCCTAGCGTCCGCAGGATTATCTCAAGGAGTCGTAGCCACAATGAGACAAGCTAGGAAGTCAACGTCTGCTAAGATCTACCACAGAACGTGGAAGATTTTCTTATCCTGGTGCTCTGCACAGAGAGTATCCCCTTGGCCATTTGCATTGCCTACCTTTCTTTCCTTCCTGCAATCGGGGTTGGAAAAGGGCTTGTCGCTCAGCTCCCTTAAAGGGCAAGTCTCGGCACTATCCGTGTTTTTTCAGAAGCGTCTAGCACGTCTTCCTAAGGTGCGCACGTTCCTGCAGGGGGTCTGTCATATTGTGCCCCCGTACAGGCGGCCGTTAGATCCATGGGATCTGAACAGGGTACTAGTTGCTCTCCAGAAGCCGCCTTTCGAGCCTCTGAAGGAAGTTTCCTTTTCTCGCCTGTCACAGAAAGTGGCGTTTCTTGTTGCGATCACATCGCTTCGGCGAGTGTCGGAGCTGGCAGCTCTGTCATCCAAGGCTCCCTTCCTGGTGTTCCACCAGGACAAGGTAGTGCTGCGCCCCATTCCGGAGTTTCTCCCTAAGGTCGTATCCTCGTTTCATCTTAATCAGGATATATCCTTGCCTTCCTTTTGTCCTCATCCGGTTCACCGGTATGAAAAGGACTTACGTTTGCTAGATCTGGTGAGAGCACTCAGAATCTACATTTCCCGCACGGCGCCCATGCGCCGTTCCGATGCACTTTTTGTCCTTGTCGCTGGTCCGCGCAAGGGGTTGCAGGCTTCTAAAGCCACCCTGGCTCGATGGATCAAAGAACCAATTCTAGAGGCTTACCGTTCTGCGGGGCTTCCGGTTCCTTCAGGGCTAAAAGCCCACTCAACCAGAGCCGTGGGTGCGTCCTGGGCATTACGACACCAGGCTTCGGCTCAACAAGTGTGCCAGGCAGCTACCTGGTCGAGTCTGCACACTTTCACCAAGCATTATCAGGTGCATACCTATGCTTCGGCGGATGCCAGCTTAGGTAGAAGAGTCCTGCAGGCGGCAGTGACACCCCCGTAGGGGAGGGCTGTTTTGCAGCTCTAACATGAGGTATCTCTTTACCCACCCAGGGACAGCTTTTGGACGTCCCAATCGTCTGGGTCTCCCAATAGAGCGCTGAAGAAGAAGGGAATTTTGTTACTTACCGTAAATTCCTTTTCTTCTAGCTCTTATTGGGAGACCCAGCACCCGCCCTGTTGTCCTTCGGGATTTTTTTGTTGTTTGCGGGTACACATGTTGTTCATGTTGAACGGTTTTTCAGTTCTCCGACGTTATTCGGAGTTAATTTGTTTAAACCAGTTATTGGCTTCCTCCTTCTTGCTTTGGCACTAAAACTGGAGAACCCGTGATACCACGGGGGGGTATAGCCAGAAGGGGAGGGGCCTTGCACTTTTTAGTGTAGTGCTTTGTGTGGCCTCCGGAGGGCAGTAGCTATACCCCAATCGTCTGGGTCTCCCAATAAGAGCTAGAAGAAAAGGAATTTACGGTAAGTAACAAAATTCCCTTCTTTATTTCTTTCACTGTGGATTGGATGGGTTGTTACCATCATCTGTTGAGAAATTCATGTCAATAGCACCTGTAGAAATATATTAACTTAAAAAATTGTTGATGTGTTCAATACTTATTTTCTTTATCGTTCCTATGGGAGACCCAAGACATTGGGTGTATAGCTTCTGCCTCCGGAGGACACACAAAGTACTACACTCAAAAGTGTAGCTCCTCCCTCAGATCTTATACACCCCCTGGAGAACCAGATCTAGCCAGTTTATCGCTTTGTGTTCAGGAGGCATACATCCACACATGCATTCTCATCTGATTTTTCATTTTTGGAAAGAGTTTGAAGAAAAGCGGGTCCAAGCCTGGACTCCTGGCATGTCCCTTCTCACCCCACTGTGTCGGCGATGCTGTTAAGGTTGATTCCAAGGCTGGAGCCTTACATGCCGTGCTCCTTCACCATCCCTCCGGGGCTCTGGCTTGAAGTAAAAGCCAGCACGGTTCTCCATGCTTGGCAGGAGACCGGTCTCCATCTGCAGCCCTTCAGGATCCTGCTGGACCGGAGCACTCATCCCCAGGGACTTGGAACCCTGCGTCTCAGCAAGCTAAGTACCTGAGACGTTTATATATGGGGGTCCCTTGTACTTTATTGTTGTGGGAGAGTGTGCTGAGTGATTTTTATGACATTTCCGGCGGGTTCTCTGGCTGTCGACCTGAGAACCGCGCCGAGGGTGCCTGCGCGCCGGCCGCACCGCTCAAATTTAGGCCCCGGCTTCGCCGGAGGCCTACTTTCGGTTTCACTGCCCTCGCATGTCATTCATGCAGAGGGACAGCGCAGCTCCGCCCAGCGGCCGTTCTACAAAGGGGAGAGACAATCCTCACTGGGTACATGTCTCCTCCCCTGTAAGTCTCTATGGCCCTCCAGATCCCGCTCTCAGAGTGAGTCCCGCCCCCTCTCTTCGCTCCGGCGGCCATTTTCTCAGCGTTTTTCCCTGCGATCACCACTGGTCTGCAGCATCCCTGCTGAGGTGCTTGGGGGTCCGGGCTTCGGGATCTGGAGGGCACACAAACCGCTCCAGCGGTCTGGTAAGCCACAACCTCCGGTTGTGGACCTTCTGTATATACCCTCTGAGGGTCATTCTGGCAGAGCCCCCACTCCAGCAGCATGTCTCACACGAGCAAGGCTCCAAAGCTGTATTCAGTATGCACTGCATGTAAGCTCCTACTGCCTGAACCGAGCACCTATCCACATTGTGATGCCTGCTCTAACCTGATGATGCCTCAGCCTGGAATCGTACCCCCGGGGGTCTCTCCGGCTGCTCCGGCTCCTGTGGCTGAACCCCCGGCTTGGGTAGAATCCTTATCTAGGTCTATCTCCCAGTCTTTTGCCGACTCCATGGGACAGCTGTCCAGGACTTTGCTGAACATGCATCAGCCCCCTTCACAGGGTGCCTCTGCTGCTAGGGCTCTCTCAGCGGAGCTCACAGAGGATTCATCATCTGGTCCCAGACCCCGTCCTCCTAAGAAGAGACGCAGGGCTCCATCTCCTTCCTCGTCCCGCGGCTCTGTTTCAGGAGCTGACTCGCGGGACGAGGAGGATGCCTTTACAGGGGGCTCGGAGGCTAACTCCATGTGCCCCATTGATCTGTCCGAAACTGACTCAGATGTTAGTGATTTGATTGCGTCCATTAATTCTGTACTGGATCTCAATCCGCCAGTATCAGAAGAGCAACCCTCTCTCACAGAAAAGCACCAGTTTACCTCGCCTAAGAGGACAAAGAGTGTGTTCTTTAACCACTCCAGTTTTCAGGCCGCTGTGACCAAGCCTAGGGCCTGTCCTGACAAACGCTTCCCAAAGCGCGGTTCTGACGACCATTTTCCCTTTCCACCTGAGGTGGTCAAGGAGTGGGCTCATTCACCAAAGGTAGACCCCCCGGTGTCTAGACTCTCAGCCCGGACCATTGTATCAGTGGCTGATGGCACCTCTCTTAAGGATTCCACTGACCGCCAGGTCGACCTTCTGGCCAAATCTGTATATGAGGCGGCAGGGGCCTCGTTCTCCCCAACTTTTGCAGCAGTGTGGGCTCTCAAAGCCATCTCTGCTTCTCTAGAGGAGATGCATTCCCTCGCCAGGGAACCTATGCCCGAAATGGTTACCTTAACTTCCCAAGCTTCAGCTTTTTAATCCTATGCCATGTCTGCCATGCTGGAGGCTTCTCACCGCACTGCGGTGGCTTCGGCTAATTCCCTCGCTATCCGCAGGATCCTGTGGCTTCGAGAGTGGAAGGCAGATGCTTCCTCAAAGAAGTTCCTTGCTGGACTCCCTTTTGCTGGGTCCAGGCTGTTCGGTGAACAGCTGGATGAAATTATTAAGGAGGCTACTGGCGGGAAGAGTACTTCCATGCCACAAACCAAAACCAGGAAACCTGTCCAGGGTAGGAATCAGTCGAGGTTTCGTTCCTTTCGTTCCTCCAACTGGTCGTCCTCTAAGCCCTCGGCCTCGTCCACTAACTCAGCCAAGGACCAAAAATCCAGCTGGCGCACAAAAGCGCGTCCACAGAAGACTGCAGGAGCTGCTGCCACTAAGGCAGCCTCCTCGTGACTATCTGTCCGCGCCAGCAACGTCCTTAGTCGGTAGCAGGCTCTCCCACTTTGGCGACGTGTGGTTTCAACACGTCTCCGATCAGTGGGTGCGGGATATCATCTCCCACGGCTACAGGATAGAATTCTCTTCCAGCCCGCCAAACAGATTTTTTCTGTCAACTCCCCCCTGCTCCAAGGCTGCCGCCTTCTCTCAGGCCGTGGCATCCCTGCAGGCCAACGGAGTAATTGTACCGGTTCCCGCCCGGGAACGGTTCAGAGGTTTCTACTCAAATCTCTTCCTAGTCCCCAAAAAGGACTGTTCCTTCCGGCCCATCCTGGATCTCAAGCTTCTCAACAAGCATGTTCAGGTGCGGCATTTTCGCATGGAGTCTCTGCGATCAGTCATTGCCTCAATGACCCAAGGGGATTTCCTGGCATCCATCGACATCAGAGATGCCTATCTGCATGTGCCAATTGCAGTTTCACACCAGCGTTGGCTACGTTTTGCAATCGGAGAGGAACATTTCCAATTCGTGGCTCTCCCCTTCGGGTTAGCCACGGCCCCTCGAGTATTCACCAAGGTCATGGCAGCAGTGGTTGCGGTTCTGCACCTCCAGGGGTTGGCAGTGATTCCTTACCTGGACGACCTTCTAGTCAAGGCTTCATCCAGCGCAGACTGTCAGCGGAGTGTCTCGCTCACTCTCGCCACTCTAGCCCAATTTGGGTGGCTTGTCAATCTGCCCAAATCCACTCTGACTCCGACCCAGAGGCTCACGTACCTAGGGATGCAGTTTGAGACTCTGCCGGCACTTGTGAAGCTGCCCTTAATCAAACAGCAGTCCCTCCAACTGGCGGTGCGCTCTCTGCTGAGGCCCCGCCGTTATTCCATCATGCACCTAATGCAGGTGCTGGGTCAGATGGTGGCGTCAATGGAGGCTGTTCCCTTTGCCCAGTTCCATCTGCATCCACTGCAGCTGGACATTCTCCGCTGTTGGGACAAGCGGCCTTCCTTCTTGCACAGGTTAGTGGCTCTGTCGCCACAGACCAGGAGCTCTCTTCAGTGGTGGCTTCGGCCCCTCTCTCTGTCCCAGGGGCGCTCCTTCCTGGCCCTGTCCTGGGTAATCCTCACCACGGATGCCAGTCTATCCGGCTGGGGAGCGGTATGTCTCCACCACCGAGCGCAGGGCACTTGGACTCCGTCCGAGTCAGCCCTTTCGATCAATGTGCTGGAAACCAGAGCTGTGCTTCTAGCTCTCCTAGCCTTTCACCACCTGTTGGCGGGCAAGCACATCCGAGTCCAGTCAGACAACGCGACAGCGGTTGCCTACATCAATCACCAAGGCGGGACACGCAGCCGCCTGGCAATGTTGGAGGTACAACGCATCCTTCAATGGACGGAGGACTACAAGTCCACCATATCCGCAGTCCACATCCCAGGCGTGGAAAACTGGGAAGCAGATTATCTCAGCCGTCAAACCGTGGACAGTGGCGAGTGGTCCCTGCATCCGGCAGTGTTTCAATCAAACTGCCGCAAGTGGGCAACTCCGGAAGTGGACCTAATGGCATCCCGGCACAACAACAATGTTCCGGTTTACGTGGCTCGCTCCCACGATCCTCAGGCCTTCGCCGCGGACGCTCTGGTTCAAGACTGGTCTGTTTTGTCTGTCCTACGTGCTTCCCCCTCTAGCTCTCTTGCCCATAGTTCTGCGCAAGATCAGAATGGAGGGCCGTCGAGTCATTCTCATTGCTCCGGACTGGCCCAGGCGAGCTTGGTACCCAGACCTACTCCATCTGCCGTAGAGGTGCCGTGGCATCTTCCGGACCGTCCAGACCTTCTCTCACAAGGTCCGTTTTTCCGCCAGAATTCTGCGGCTCTCAGATTGACGGCGTGGCTCTTGAGTCCTGGATCTTGACGGCTTCTGGTATCCCACCTGAAGTCATCTCCACTATGACTCTGGCCCGTAAGTCTTCCTCGGCGAAGATCTATCACAGGACTTGGAAAATGTTCCTGTCCTGGTGTCGCTCTTCCGGACACTCTCCTTGGCCTTTTTCCTTGCCGACCCTTCTGTCTTTTCTACAGTCCGGTCTGCAGCTGGGACTGTCCCTCAACTCTCTCAAGGGACAAGTCTCGGCTGTCAGTGCTGTTCCAGCGGCGTATCGCCCGGCTGGCTCAGGTCCGCACCTTCATGCAAGGTGCGTCTCACATCATTCCGCCTTACCGGCGGCCCTTGGATCCCTGGGACCTCAATTTGGTTCTCACGGTTTTGCAGAAACCCCCCTTTGAACCTCCTTAGGGAGGTTTCTTTGTTTCGTCTTTCACAGAAGGTGATCTTTCTAGTGGCCATAACTTCCCTCAGGAGAGTCTCTGATTTAGCTGCGCTCTCTTCGGAGTCACCTTTTTTGGTTTTTCATCAAGACAAGGTGGTTCTCCGTCAGACTCCGGACTTTCTCCCTAAGGTGGTTTCTCCTTTCCACCTTAACCAGGACATTACCCTACCTTCCTTTTGTCCGGCTCCTGTTCATCGCTTTGAAAAGGCGTTGCATACTCTGGATCTGGTGCGGGCGCTCCGGATCTATGTGTCTCGCACCGCTGCTCTTAGGCGGTGCACCTCTCTTTTTGTGCTAACCACAGGTCGGCGTAAGGGCCTCTCTGCTTCTAAGCCGACCTTAGCCTGTTGGATTAGGTCGACCATTTCGGATGCTTACCTGTGTTCTCAGGTGCCTCCCCCGCCGGGAATCAAGGCACACTCGACCAGAGCTGTCGGTGCCTCTTGGGCTTTCAGGCACCAGGCTATGGCTCAGCAAGTCTGTCAGGCTGCCACTTGGACTAGCCTGCATACCTTTTCAAAGCACTACCAAGTGCATGCTCATGCTTCGGCAGATGCGAGCTTGGGCAGACGCATCCTTCAGGCGGCTGTCGCCCATTTGTGAAGTTAGGCTCTGCCTACTTCTCAGTTTTTCTGTTTATTCCCACCCATGGACTGCTTTGAGACGTCCCAATGTCTGGGTCTCCCATAGGAACGATAAAGAAAAAGAGAGTTTTGTTTACTTACCGTAAATTCTTTTTCTTATAGTTCCGTATTGGGAGACCCAGCACCCTCCCTGTTGCCTGTTGGCAGTTTCTTGTTCTGCGTGTTATCACCGGCTGTTGTCGTAGACAGAGGCTCCGGTTGTTCCGGTTCTTGCTCTGTTTTTACTTGTGGGTGGCTATTCTCCTTCAGCTTTTGCACTAAACTGGCTAGATCTGGTTCTCCAGGGGGTGTATAAGCTCAGAGGGAGGAGCTACACTTTTGAGTGTAGTACTTTGTGTGTCCTCCGGAGGCAGAAGCTATACACCCAATGTCTGGGTCTCCCAATACGGAACTATAAGAAAAAGAATTTACGGTAAGTAAACAAAATTCTCTCTTTTCCTGCTGTATGAGCTCTATGGAAGCTAACCGATACGTTTTAATGTGTTTTACTGGAATTTTGGGTTTTTAACTGCCCGCGTGCAGGTTGACAAATGCAAGTTGCACAGGAGAACCTGTTAATGCAATAGTTTGGATCACATCCATGAGCAATAGATTTTTTGCAGATATTTCCATGACACTGGTATCCATCTGTATGGGGTTTCTGTATTGGGTCTCCTATACTACAGCGGTTATCCATAAAATTTGGGATATCTGCTAAACCTAAGTCTATAGTAATAGCTGAACTTGAACTTACTGTATCCTTTGTTTATAGTGGTAGTGATGATGAAGATGGCGCCCCCTTATCAGCAAAATTTGCTGACATTTACCCCCTGAACAACTACGACGACGCAGAAGTTGCCGCCAACATGAATGGTATTCACAGCGAGCTTAATGGCGGTGGCGAAAACATGGCGTTGAAAGATGAAGTAGGTCACACTCTGATGGCTCCCGCTATCTCTCTAGTCTTATGGAATGGGTAGTCCTCATGGTCTCTCCTTTATAGTCTCCTTCAGTGAGCAGCACGAGCAGCAGCTCCTCAGAGGCGGACGATGAAGAAGCAGATGGGGAGAGCGGCGGTGAGCAACCGGACATGTCAAAAGACGACATTCACATTGGGAAGAGGTCACCTCGAAAAGAAGGCGCAAAGTTGGACAGCCCCCCTCCATCGTACCTCAGTCCACAGGTAATGCAATACTCATTCTTACTCTGTAGATGGCACAAATGTCCTGTGAATGGCTGCACCTTTGTGCTCGGGCAGGAGCATCACATTAGTTACAGCGAGCTAGGGGCTGGATGTCGGATGCCTGGGGGGCGAGGGGCCAGATGCCGGGGGGGGGGGGCGAGGGGCCAGATGTCAGGTGCCTTGGGGGGCGAGGGGCCAGATGTCGGATATCTGGGGGTGAGGGGCCGGATGTCGGATGCCTGGGGGGCGAGGGGTCGGATGCCTGAGGGACGGGATGTCTGATACCTGGGGGGGCGTGGGGCGGGATGTCGGATGCCTGGGAGGGGCGGGATGCCGGATGCCTTGGGGGGGGGCGAGAGGCCGGGGGGCCAGGGGCCGGATGTCGGACGTCGGGCAGCAGTACATAGAAGGCTCTCCTAGCTTATAAACGTGGTCTTAATTTCTTTCTTTTCCTTCTATGACTATACTCCATGGTCTATCTGCATTATTTTCTATTGTAGGTGGAACCCATACCAAATACTTGTGAGTGTCACGTATGTAAGCAGGAAGCTTCTGGCCTCTCTCCATCTGCTCTGGTAGCCGGACGTCTCCCAAGTGGACATCAGTTTGTTAATCCTGACAAGCCAGCACACCCCGCACTTCACCTCTACCCCCATATACATGGACATTTACCCTTACACACAATCCCTCACCTGCCCAGACCTCTGATCCACCCCACACTCTACGCTTCTCCGTTTGCACACAGTAAGGTGAGTTCTCAGATTTTGATGTTTGCACACGTCCATCCTTCTGGGGACAGGTTTTGCCCGTTGCTTTTACCTATGTGGCTCTTACTAATACTTCATTTTTTGTTTAGGCCTTGCCACCAACAACCGTACAGAATCACACGAATAAGCATCAAGTGTTCAATGCCTCTCTACAGGATCACATATACCCAACCTGTTTTGGCAATTCTCCCGAGTGGAACAGGTCAAAATTTATAAGTCTATGGAATTCAGAAATGATGAACGAGAAAAACTGGAGTCCAACGTCTTTTTTACCCGACCCCTTGGCAGGTAAATGTCAGCCGAAAGATCATTTGGGCAACAGCTATGTAATGTCTATGGCCAGCTTAAAAGGATAAAGCGAGGTCACAGAAGGCAGGGGTGGTGGTGGAGTAGAGCGATGCGGTGGGTGCCCCGGATGTTCACTACAGGTGCTATGATTGAGGCAGAAGCATCCAAAAACTGTCGATGGTGCGGGCTTCAAAGAAATGGCACCTAGAGTTAGCACGTGCGTGGATTGAGCTATCGACTCAATGACAAGTTGAGATCTCATCTGCACATGCGCCACTTCTGGGCTCCATTTTCCTTAAGTCCGCTGCTGGGAGATCAGTAGACCAGAGGCAACGCATGTGCAGATGAGATCTTGAGCCGAGAGCTCCATGTGCGCACGCGTCGACTCTAGTCGCCATTATTTGAAGCCCGCACCACCAACGTTTTTCAGGATGACCCCTGCCTCCCCCACAGCGAGCACAGCCCGACCTCCGCATCGCCCATAGAGCAATGCACAACCCGCAGCCTCGCCCCTGCCACCATTCCCCCGGTATGCTACATTCGGCTTAGAAGACGCACACGCCCTATTTTCCTCCCAAATGTTTGGGAGGAAACGTGTATCTTATAATCCGAAAAATACGGTAATTCTAGACAGCTGCCCCATCCATGAATTGATGGGTTATGCGTGGCTGTTTAATTAGTATTTGGCATTTGTAATGCTCCCACCTCAATCATTGGGGGCTGCTGCACCCCTGATAGTGCATTTTTAATGTTACTTGGTTTGGTAATGATTACTATGACCGGTAAAACCTCTAAACACAGGATCCATCAATCACAAGATGTTGTCACCGCTCACTTCCTTCCCGTCCTGTGCAATGATTTTCTTCAGCGCTCTATTGGGAGACCCAGACGATTGGGGTATAGCTACTGCCCTCCGGAGGCCACACAAAGCACTACACTAAAAAGTGCAAGGCCCCTCCCCTTCTGGCTATACCCCCCCGTGGTATCACGGGTTCTCCAGTTTTCAAGCTTTGTGCGAAGGAGGTCAGACATCCACGCATAGCTCCACAGATTTTAGTCAGCAGTAGCTGCTGACTATTTCGGATGGAAGAAAAGAGGGCCCATATAGGGCCCCCAGCATGCTCCCTTCTCACCCGTGGATGGTGTTGTAAGGTTGAGGTACCTATTGCTGGTACAGGGGCTGGAGCCCCACATGCTGTTTTCCTTCCACATCCCCTTGTAGGGCTCTGTGGAAGTGGGATCCTGCCGGCCTCTAAGCTCTGACGCCGGGCTCCATCCACAGACCCAGTTGAACCTGATGGATACGGAGCAGGAGTACAATCAGGGACATGGCCCTGCATCATACAGGTACTCTGTGTCCCCGGCAGGCACAGACACACTCCGGGCTGGCTGGGTGTTGTAGTGCGCCGGGGACCGTAACGTTGGAGTTAGTGTTCCTACAGTTTACTGGGGGACTTTGTGTTGTGGGAACGCAGCGCCGACCCCCACTGGACCGGGCGGTGCTGCTGTGACTTGTGGTGCGCCGGGGACACGCCGACCGCGCTTTTACGGCGGCGGCGTTTATAAATCCAGTCCCCGGCTTTTGCGGCCTAGCTCCGCTTCGTTCCCGCCCCCACCCTGTCAATCAGGGTAGGGGAGAGACGCTGTTTCGCAGCAGCGACGAGGGCTGGAGCCTGATTTACATGCTCCAGCCCTCTCACTAGGCACAGAGGGAAGCAGGCTATCCCGCTCTTAGTCAGGAACGCCCAGGGCCCGCCCCCCCTCCTCTCCCAGGACGCCGGCAGCCATTACATGCAGTCTGGCTGGAGGAAGGACGCAAGGCTCTGGGAGACCTGGACTAGGGGGCTTTTGGAGAACACACACCCGCTCTTAAGCGGGCGGTAAGCGGCATTTCAGCTGGCCCCTCTAGTGCCTCAGTGTGTATTGGTGTACTGTGTCACCAGATATATATATTTAGTTATTTCTTGCACTGTGAGGTCGCTTCCTGGCTAGACCCCAGATCGCTCTGAGGAGGCAGCAACATGTCATCCACAAAACGCAAGGCTGCCAAGGCTAGGGCTGTGTACACTGCGTGTGCTGCATGTGGGGCTGCTCTACCAGCAGGTTCCAAAGACCCCCATTGTGTGCAATGCTCAGATCCGGTGCTGCTTCGCCAGCCGGAGTCCGGAGGGGTAGTGACCCAGGCTGAGACGCTTGTAAGTCCTGCCCCGGTGTCAGGGACAGACTTTGCAGTTTTTGCTGATGGAATGTCTGTGACTATGGCAAAGATCCTTGAAACTTTGCAATCCATGTCTGGGGCTCAGTCTATGGACACGGCGAGGTCTCTGTCCTCTAATCCCCCTCAGTTGGAATTAGTCCAGACTGCAAGGGGGTCCCCGGCTTCCCAGGCTGAGTATTATGACTCAGATGATAGCCCCAGCCACCCTAAGCGAGCTCGCTGGGAAAGACCCTCAACGTCATCACACTGCTCAGGGTCTCAGCGCAATCAGTCGCCCTGTGATGCGTCTGAAGAGAGTGATCAGGAGTCTTATCCTGGAACCCCTCTCAATCTGGATACCCCGGATGGGGACGCCATGGTAAACGATCTTATCTCAGCCATCAATAGACTGTTGGATATTTCTCCCCCAGCTCCTTCTGCAGAGGAGGCAGCTGCAGAGCAGGAGAAGTTTCGTTTCCTCTATCCCAAGCGTAAATTGAGTGCTTTCTTGGATCACTCTGACTTCAGAGAATCAATCCAGAAACACGACGCTCATCCAGAAAGGCGTTTCTCTAAACGTTCTAAGGATACACGTTTTCCTTTCCCCCCTGATGTGGTCAAGCGCTGGACCCAGTGTCCAAAAGTAGACCCCCCGATTTCCAAACTTGCAGCTAGATCCATAGTTGCAGTGGAGGATGGCGCTTCACTTAAGGATGCCAATGACAGACAGATGGACCTTTGGTTAAAATCTGTCTATGAAGCTATCGGCGCGTCGTTTGCTCCAGCATTCGCAGCCGTATGGGCACTCCAAGCTATTTCAGCTGGTTTAGCAAAAGTGGATGCTATCATACATCCAGCGGCGCCGCAAGTGGCGTCCCTTACCTCGCAGATGTCTGCGTTTGCGTCTTACGCTATCAATGCGGTCCTAGAATCTACCAGCCGCACCTCAATGGCGTCCGCCAATTCGGTAGTTTTGCGCAGAGCCTTGTGGTTAAAGGACTGGAAAGCAGATGCTGGTTCCAAAAAATGTTTAACCAGCTTGCCTTTATCTAGAGATAGACTGTTTGGCGAGCCATTGGCTGACATCATTAAACAGTCCAAGGGTAAAGACTTTTCCTTACCCCAGCCCAGATCAAGCAAACCTCAGCAGAAAAAATGGCAGCAGAGGTTTCAGTCCTTTCGAGGTTCGGGCAAGACACAATTCTCCTCGTCCAAAGGGACTCAGAGGACGCAAAGAGTCTCAGATTCCTGGCGGGCTCACGCACGCCCCAAGAAAGCAAATGGAGGAACCGCTTCCAAAGCGGCTACCTCATGACTTCCAGCCCCCCCCCTCCGCATCTCCGGTTGGGGGCAGGCTCTCCCGCTTTTCCGACATTTGGACGTCACAGGTCAAAGACCGGTGGGTGACAAACATTTTGTCTCGCGGGTACAGAATCGAGTTCAGTTCTCGTCCTCCAGCTCGGTTCTTCAGAACCTCCCCACATCCAGACCGAGCAGATGCCCTGCTGCAGGCGGTGGACTCCCTAAGAGCGGAAGGAGTAGTGGTTCCTGTACCGCCTCAGGAACAAGGGCGAGGGTTTTACTCCAATCTCTTTGTGGTTCCAAAAAAGGACGGCTCGTTCCGTCCTGTTCTGGATCTAAAGCTGCTCAACAAACATGTGCACGCCAGACGGTTCCGGATGGAAACCCTCCGCTCTGTCGTTGCCTCAATGTCTCAAGGAGACTTCCTTGCCTCAATAGACATCAAAGATGCTTATCTCCACGTGCCAATTGCTACAGAACATCAACGTTTTCTACGTTTTGTGATAGGAAACGACCATCTTCAGTTCGTAGCTCTGCCATTCGGTCTGGCGACAGCCCCCCGGGTCTTCACCAAGGTCATGGCGGCGGTGGTAGCAGTCTTGCACTCTCAGGGACACTCGGTGATCCCTTACCTAGACGATCTACTTGTCAAGGCACCCTCTCAAGAGGCATGCCAACTCAGTCTACATGCTACGCTGGAGACTCTACAGACGTTCGGATGGATCATCAACTTTCCAAAGTCGAATCTGTCACCGTCACAGTCGCTAACGTATCTTGGCATGGAGTTTCATACTCGAGCAGCGAGAGTGAAGCTTCCGCTGAACAAGCAGCGGTCCCTACAGACAGGGGTGCAATCCCTCCTTCAAGGCCAGTCGCACCCCTTACGGCGCCTCATGCACTTCCTCGGGAAGATGGTGGCAGCCATGGAAGCAGTTCCCTTTGCGCAGTTTCATCTGCGCCCACTTCAATGGGACATTCTCCGCCAATGGGACGGGAAGTCAACGTCCCTGGACAGGAAAGTCTCTCTTTCCCAGACGGCCAAGGACTCTCTACAATGGTGGCTCCTTCCCACCTCATTGTCTCAGGGAAGATCCTTCCTGCCCCCATCCTGGGCAGTGGTCACGACAGATGCGAGTCTGTCAGGGTGGGGAGCAGTGTTTCTCCACCACAGGGCCCAGGGGACGTGGACTCCGCAGGAGTCCACCCTTCAGATCAATGTTCTGGAAATCAGGGCAGTGTATCTTGCCCTACTGGCCTTCCAACAGTGGCTGGAAGGAAAGCAGATCCGAATCCAGTCGGACAACTCCACAGCGGTGGCATACATCAATCACCAAGGAGGGACGCGCAGTCGGCAAGCATTCCAAGAAGTCCGGCGCATTCTAATGTGGGTGGAGGACACAGCCTCCACCATATCCGCGGTTCACATCCCAGGCGTAGAAAACTGGGAAGCAGACTTCCTCAGTCGCCAGGGCATGGACGCAGGGGAATGGTCCCTTCACCCGGACGTGTTTCAGGAAATCTGTCGCCGATGGGGAGTGCCGGACGTCGACCTAATGGCGTCCCGGCACAACAACAAGGTCCCGGCATTCATGGCGAGGTCGCGCGATCAAAGAGCTCTGGCGGCAGACGCATTAGTTCAAGATTGGTCGCAGTTTCGGCTCCCATACGTCTTCCCACCTCTGGCACTCTTGCCCAGAGTGTTACGCAAGATCAGATCCGATTGCAGCCGCGTCATACTCGTCGCCCCAGACTGGCCGAGGAGATCGTGGTATCCGGATCTGTGGCATCTCACGGTCGGTCGACCGTGGTTACTGCCAGACCGACCAGACTTACTGTCCCAAGGGCCGTTTTTCCATCAGAATTCTGCGGCCCTGAACCTGACTGTGTGGCCATTGAGTCCTGGATCCTAGCGTCCGCAGGATTATCTCAAGGAGTTGTAGCCACAATGAGACAAGCTAGGAAGTCAACGTCTGCTAAGATCTACCACAGAACGTGGAAGATTTTCTTATCCTGGTGCTCTGCACAGAGAGTATCCCCTTGGCCATTTGCATTGCCTACCTTTCTTTCCTTCCTGCAATCGGGGTTGGAAAAGGGCTTGTCGCTCAGCTCCCTTAAAGGGCAAGTCTCGGCACTATCCGTGTTTTTTCAGAAGCGTCTAGCACGTCTTCCTAAGGTGCGCACGTTCCTGCAGGGGGTCTGTCATATTGTGCCCCCGTACAGGCGGCCGTTAGATCCATGGGATCTGAACAGGGTACTAGTTGCTCTCCAGAAGCCGCCTTTCGAGCCTCTGAAGGAAGTTTCCTTTTCTCGCCTGTCACAGAAAGTGGCGTTTCTTGTTGCGATCACATCGCTTCGGCGAGTGTCGGAGCTGGCAGCTCTGTCATCCAAGGCTCCCTTCCTGGTGTTCCACCAGGACAAGGTAGTGCTGCGCCCCATTCCGGAGTTTCTCCCTAAGGTCGTATCCTCGTTTCATCTTAATCAGGATATATCCTTGCCTTCCTTTTGTCCTCATCCGGTTCACCGGTATGAAAAGGACTTACGTTTGCTAGATCTGGTGAGAGCACTCAGAATCTACATTTCCCGCACGGCGCCCATGCGCCGTTCCGATGCACTTTTTGTCCTTGTCGCTGGTCCGCGCAAGGGGTTGCAGGCTTCTAAAGCCACCCTGGCTCGATGGATCAAAGAACCAATTCTAGAGGCTTACCGTTCTGCGGGGCTTCCGGTTCCTTCAGGGCTAAAAGCCCACTCAACCAGAGCCGTGGGTGCGTCCTGGGCATTACGACACCAGGCTTCGGCTCAACAAGTGTGCCAGGCAGCTACCTGGTCGAGTCTGCACACTTTCACCAAGCATTATCAGGTGCATACCTATGCTTCGGCGGATGCCAGCTTAGGTAGAAGAGTCCTGCAGGCGGCAGTGACACCCCCGTAGGGGAGGGCTGTTTTGCAGCTCTAACATGAGGTATCTCTTTACCCACCCAGGGACAGCTTTTGGACGTCCCAATCGTCTGGGTCTCCCAATAGAGCGCTGAAGAAGAAGGGAATTTTGTTACTTACCGTAAATTCCTTTTCTTCTAGCTCTTATTGGGAGACCCAGCACCCGCCCTGTTGTCCTTCGGGATTTTTTTGTTGTTTGCGGGTACACATGTTGTTCATGTTGAACGGTTTTTCAGTTCTCCGACGTTATTCGGAGTTAATTTGTTTAAACCAGTTATTGGCTTCCTCCTTCTTGCTTTGGCACTAAAACTGGAGAACCCGTGATACCACGGGGGGGTATAGCCAGAAGGGGAGGGGCCTTGCACTTTTTAGTGTAGTGCTTTGTGTGGCCTCCGGAGGGCAGTAGCTATACCCCAATCGTCTGGGTCTCCCAATAAGAGCTAGAAGAAAAGGAATTTACGGTAAGTAACAAAATTCCCTTCTTTGCACACGCTCATTAGAAGCTTCACCATAAGATGGGGGCGGAGTTTGTGCTTTGCTGCTAATGTTTGTGAATATCTTGAAACAAGAAATTGGTCTTAAAAAAAAAAAAGCTGCAGTGACCAGTGTGAGAATTGCACAATTTCTAATTTTTATATAGTGTGTGATGATAAAAAAAAAAAAAACAGGAAAAAATTAAGACAAGTTTTTCTTTCGACACCTTTCATTTAAGTACAGGAATACAGTGTGGAGATTATTCCTCGTGCTTTTTCCTGAATGTTGGGAATAAATAATGCTGATTTATACAGAGGACGTTCACCAGGGATTCCGGTGATCATTGCTTTCATTTGCTGTTTAATCCCCCCACCTTTCCTCACTTTTCAGGAGCGGATATATTAGGCCCGGCCCTCCCAGAAATTAGGCCAGAAACACTTCCTACCACATCCAGCAACGAGACGACTGCGGCACCGGATGTGAAGGAGAAGAAAAACACTGCCAAAAAGAAATGTCTATATAATTTCCAGGATGCCTTTATAGAAGCAAATAAGGTTGTAATGGCCACCTCGTCCGCAACCTCGTCCGTCTCCTGCACAGCCACGACGGTCCAGTCTAGCAGCAACCAGTTCAAAGTGTCATCCAAGAGGCCTTCTTCTATAGGTGAGCGTGGACTTGTCCACAGACATCGGCTGCCACCCCTGTAAGCCATGGCTACAGATAGAAGCCCGTATGTAGCCATAAAGCTTTTCTTTCTTTCTCTGTTTTTTGCTTGTCACTGACTTTTATTATTGCAAATACTTATAGCAAATGTAAAACTGCAGCCAGCTTTAGGTTTTCAATACTAGTAATAACCCGTTGGCGATGCACCATATAGCACATGTTCTCCATCACTATATGGTGCGGGCTCAGGAGCTGAACCTGAACCTGAACCTGAACCATACAGCTTGGATACAGGCTGCATAGATAGAGGCTGTCTTGATTGGAGCAAGTTTTATTTGCTACAGTTTAACCTCTTAAATGCCACTATAAAAATAACCTGGATAACCCCTTTAACAGCTATGGAAGAAAATAGAATTATTTTTACCGTTAATTCGGTTTCTAAGAACCCTCCATGACAGCACGGATTGTTGTGCTGTCGTGGAGGGTTCTTAGAGACTGAATTAACGGTAAGAATAATTCTATTTTCTTCCATAGCTGTTAAAGGGGTTATCCAGGTTATTTTGCTTTTTGTTTATTGCACTATTGGGCTACATAGGGTCAGGTAAGTAGATATCAGCTACCTACCTGCGCTTCTGTCAGCCTCTCTCCCCCGGCTCAGTGCGGTCATCTGACCGCTCCTGCCGGGATTTTGCTACTTCCTGTAAGGTCATGTAGACTGGGCAGGAGCTTGTAGACGAGCATCACAGCAGACATCATGTACCGCCCTGCTGGGCATGTACAGTGCGTCGGAGTCCCCGCCCCCTTTTCCGCCACCCACTCCCCACATGCCATACTCTTCCCCCCCACACACTCCCACGCCACGGCTATGGGGCCCGTGAGCTGGCGCAGCGCTCGCTCTCATCATTGTCCCGCTGTCTGTGCTCTCGGACAACTCAGTATAGCAATGACGTCACTACTGTGCTGAGATGTGCAGAGCGCGTGTGAACGAGGAGCAGCGGCGGGAACCGAGGAAAGGGGAGTATGCATTTTTCTTCATCGTTCCTTATGGGAGACCCAGACCATGGGTGTATAGCTTCTGCCTCCGGAGGACACACAAAGTACTACACTAAAAAGTGTAGCTCCTCCCTCCGAGCATATACACCCCCTGGATGACCACATCTAGCCAGTTCAATGCTTTGTGTTCAGGAGGTCACACACACACATGCATTCTCATCTGATTTTTGATTTTTGATTTCAAAGAATTGGAAGAAAAGCGGGTCCAAGCTGGACTCCCGGCATGTCCCTTCTCACCCCACTGTGTCGGCGGTGCTGTTAAGGTTGATTTACAAGGCTGGAGCCTTACATGCCGCGCTCCTTCACCATCCCTCGGGCTCTGGCTTGAAGTGGGAGCCATCACGGTTCTCTCTGCTTTGCAGGAGACCGGTCTCCATCCGCAGCCCTTTCAGGACCCTGCCGGACGGAGCGCTCACCCCTCAGGGACCTGGCCCTGCGTCTCATAAGCCAAGTATTGAGACGTTATTGAAGGGTCCCTTGTGCATTTATTGTGGGGAGAGTGTGTTATGTCACTGTGCTGTGATTTCCGGCCGGTTCTCTGGTTTTCTCCTGAGAACCGCGCCGAGGGTGCCTGCTCGTCGGCCGCATGAGAAAATTTAGGCCCCGGCTTCAGCTGCGGCCTAGTTTCGTTTTCACTGCCCCTGCATGTCAGTCATGCAGAGGGACAGTGCGGCGCCGCCCACCGGCCGTTCAGCTCAGGGGAGGACACTCCTCTCTGAGGAGATGTTTCCCTCCCCTGTATTTCTCCTTGGCCCTCCGGTTCCCGCTCTTGGACTAAACCCCGCCCCCCCTCCTCACTCCGGCGCCATTTTATCAGCGTTTACACACTGATCGGCGCTGGCTGCTGCAGCTCTGCATCTGTCTGGGGGTCCAAGCTGTGGAATCCGGAGGGCACACAAAACGGTCTGGTAAGCCACAACCTCTGGTTGTGGACTTTATTATACACTCTCTGGGGGTCATTCTGAAGGAGTGTGTTCTTTTACTGCAGAGCCTCCACCTCAGCAGCATGTCTCTCACTAGGAGCAAGGCTGCAAGGCTTTACTCTATATGCACTGCATGTAAGCTCGTACTGCCTGAACCGAGCACATATCCTCATTGTGATGCCTGCTCTAACATGGTGGTGCCTCAGCCTGGAGTCTCCCCAGGGGTCCCTCCGGCTGCTCCGGCCCCGGTGGCTGAACCCCCGGCTTGGGTAGCATCGTTTTCTAAAGCTATCTCCCAGTCCTTTGCCGACTCCATGGGACAGCTGTCCCGGACGCTGCTGACCATGCATCAGCCCCCTTCTCAGGGCGCCTCTGCTGCTCCGACTCGCTCTGCAGAGCTCACAGAGGTTTTTTCATCTGTTCCCGGACCCCGTCCTCCTAAACGGAGACGCAGGGACTCTTCTCCTTCCTCGTCCCACGGCTCTGATTCACGAGCTGAATTGCAGGGCGAGGAGGATGCCTTTACTGTGGGCTCGGACGCTACCTCTATGTACCCCATTGATTTATCTGAAGGGGATGCGGATGTTAGTGACTTGATTGCGTCCATTAATTCCGTACTGGACCTCAATCCGCCAGTATCAGAGGAGCAAGCCTCTCTGGTAGAAAAACACCAGTTTACCTCACCTAAGAGAGCAAGGAGTATGTTTTTTAACCACTCCAGTTTTCAGGCCACTGTGACCAAGCCCAGGGCCTGTCCTGACAAACGCTTCCCAAAGCGTAGTTCGGATGAACGTTTTCCCTTTCCACCAGAGGTGGTCAAGGAGTGGGCTCATTCACCAAAGGTAGATCCTCCGGTGTCTAGAATCTCAGCCCGGACAGTTGTATCTGTGGCCGATGGCACCTCACTTAAGGATCCCACTGACCGCCAGGTTGACCTTCTGGCCAAATCTGTATATGAGGCGGCAGGGGCCTCGTTCTCCCCGTCTTTTGCAGCGGTGTGGGCTCTTAAGGCCGTCTCTGCTTCTCTGGAGGAGATGCATTCCCTCACCAGGGACTCTATGCCCGAAATGGTTGCCTTAACTTCCCAGGCGTCGGCTTTTTCATCCTATGCCATGTCTGCCATTCTGGAGGCTTCTCACCGCACGGCGGTGGCTTCCGCTAATTCCCTCGCGATCCGCAGGATCTTGTGGCTTCGAGAGTGGAAAGCAGACGCTTCTTCTAAGAAGTACCTTGCTGGGCTCCCCTTTGCTGGGTCCCGGCTGTTCGGTGAACAACTGGATGAAATTATTAAGGAAGCTACTGGCGGGAAGAGTACTTCCTTGCCACAAACTAAAACCAGGAAACCTGTCCAGGGCAGGAACCAGTCGAGGTTTCGCTCCTTTCGTTCCTCTAACTGGTCATCCTCTAAGCCCTCAGCCTCGTCCACTAACTCAGCCAAGGATCGAAAACCCAGCTGGCGCACGAAGCCGCGTCCTCAGAAGAGTGGAGGAGCCGCTGCCACTAAGGCAGCCTCCTCTTGACTATCTGGCTGCGCCAGCAACGTCCTTGGTCGGTGGCAGGCTCTCCTACTTTGGCGACGTGTGGTTCCAACACGTCTCCGATCAGTGGGTGCGGGATATCATCTCCCACGGCTACAGGATAGAATTTTCTTCCAGCCCGCCAAACCGATTTTTTCTGTCCACTCCCCCCTGCTCCAAAGCCGCCGTCTTCTCTCAGGCCGTGGCTTCCTTGCAGGCCAACGGAGTAATTGTACCGGTTCCCGCCCGGGAACGGTTCAGAGGTTTCTACTCAAACCTCTTCCTAGTCCCCAAGAAGGACGGTTCCTTCCGGCCCATCCTGGATCTCAAGCTTCTCAACAAGCATGTTCAGGTGCGGCACTTTCGCATGGAATCTCTGCGATCGGTCATTGCCTCAATGACCCAAGGAGATTTTCTAGCATCCATCGACATCAGAGATGCCTATCTGCATGTGCCAATTGCAGTTTCACACCAGCGTTGGCTACGTTTTGCAATTGGAGAGGAACATTTCCAATTCGTGGCTCTCCCCTTCGGGTTAGCCACGGCCCTCGTGTATTCACCAAGGTCATGGCAGCAGTGGTTGCGGTTCTGCACCTTCAGGGGTTGGCAGTGATTCCTTACCTGGACGACCTTCTAGTCAAGGCTTCATCCAGTGCAGACTGTCAGCGGAGTGTCTCGCTCACTCTCGCCACGCTTGTTCAATTCGGGTGGCTTGTCAATCTGCCCAAGTCCACTCTGACCCCGACCCAGGAACTTACGTACCTAGGGATGCAATTCGAGACTCTGCCGGCACTTGTGAAGCTGCCCTTAGTCAAACAGCAGTCCCTTCATCTGGTGGTACGCTCTCTGCTGAGACCCCGCCGTCATTCCATCAGGCACCTCATGCAGGTGCTGGGTCAGATGGTGGCGTCAATGGAAGCGGTTCCCTTTGCCCAGTTCCATCTGCGTCCCCTGCAGCTGGACATTCTCCGCTGTTGGGATAAGCGGACCTCTTCCTTGCACAGGCTAGTGGCACTGTCGCCACAGACCAGGAGCTCTCTTCAGTGGTGGCTTCTGCCCCTCTCCCTGTCCCAGGGACGCTCCTTCCTGATCCCGTCCTGGGTGATTCTCACCACGGATGCCAGTCTATCCGGCTGGGGAGCAGTATTTCTCCACCACCGAGCACAGGGCACTTGGACTCCGTCCGAATCAGCCCTCTCGATCAATGTGCTGGAAATCAGAGCTGTGCTCCTAGCTCTCGTAGCCTTTCACCACCTGTTGGCGGGCAAGCACATTCGAGTCCAGTCAGACAACGCGACAGCAGTTGCCTACATCAATCACCAAGGCGGGACTCGCAGCCGCCTAGCAATGTTGGAAGTTCAACGTATCCTTCAGTGGACGGAGGACTCCAAGTCCACCATATCCGCAGTCCATATCCCAGGCGTAGAAAACTGGGAGGCAGATTATTTCAGCCGTCAAAACGTGGACAGCGGCGAGTGGGCCCTGCATCCGGCAGTGTTCCGGTCAATCTGCCGCAAGTGGGGCACTCCGGAAGTGGATCTAATGGCATCCCGGCACAACAACAAGGTCCCGGTTTACGTGGCTCGCTCCCACGATCCTCAGGCCTTGGCGGCGGACGCGCTGGTTCAGGATTGGTCCCAGTTCCGTCTGGCCTACGTGTTTCCCCCTCTAGCTCTCTTGCCCAGAGTCCTGCGCAAGATCAGAATGGAGGGCCGTCGGGTCATAATCATTGCTCCAGACTGGCCCAGGCGAGCTTGGTACCCAGACCTGCTCCGTCTGTCCGTAGAGGTGCCGTGGCATCTCCCGGACCGCCCAGACCTTCTCTCACAAGGTCCGTTTTTCCGCCAGAATTCTGCGGCTCTCAGATTGACGGCGTGGCTCTTGAGTCCTGGATCCTGACGGCTTCCGGCATTCCTTCCGAGGTCATCTCCACTATGACTCAGGCTCGGAAGTTTTCCTCGGCCAGGATTTACCACAGGACTTGGAGAATTTTCCTGTCCTGGTGTCGCTCTTCCGGCCATGCTCCTTGGCCGTTTTCCTTGCCGACCATCCTGTCCTTTCTACAGTCCGGTCTGCAGCTAGGACTATCCCTCAATTCCCTCAAGGGACAGGTCTCGGCTCTGTCAGTGTTGTTCCAGCGGCGTATCGCCCGACTGGCCCAGGTGCGCACCTTCATGCAGGGCGCATCTCACATCATTCCGCCTTACCGGCGGCCTCTGGATCCCTGGGACCTCAATCTGGTCCTCACGGCCTTACAGAAACCCCCCTTTGAGCCTCTTAGGGAGGTTTCTTTGTTTCGTCTTTCACAGAAAGTGGTCTTTCTGGTGGCCATAACTTCTCTCAGGAGAGTCTCTGATTTGGCTGCGCTCTCTTCGGAATCACCCTTTTTGGCTTTTCACCAAGACAAGGTGGTTCTCCGTCCGACTCCGGACTTTCTCCCTAAGGTGGTGTCTCCTTTCCACCTTAACCAGGACATTTCATTGCCTTCCCTTTGTCCGGCCCCTGTGCAGCGCTTTGAGAAAGCGTTGCATACTTTAGATTTGGTGCGAGCGCTCCGGATCTATGTGTCACGCACCGCTGCCCTTAGGCGGTGCACCTCTCTTTTTGTGCTGACCACAGGTCAGCGCAACGGTCTCTCGGCTTCTAAACCGACCCTAGCTCGTTGGATTAGGTCGGCCATATCCGATGCCTACCAATGTTCTCAGGTGCCCCCCCCGCCGGGGATTAGGGCGCACTCGACCAGAGCTGTCGGTGCCTCTTGGGCTTTCAGGCACCAGGCTACGGCTCAGCAGGTCTGTCAGGCTGCCACTTGGTCTAGTCTGCACTCCTTTTCGAAGCACTACCAAGTGCTTGCTCATGCTTCGGCAGATGCGAGCTTGGGCAGACTCATCCTTCAGGCGGCTGTCGCCCATTTGTGAAGTTAGGTTTTGCCTACTTCTCAGTTTCTGTTTATTTCCCACCCATGGACTGCTTTGAGACGTCCCATGGTCTGGGTCTCCCATAAGGAACGATGAAGAAAAAGAATTTTGTTTACTTACCGTAAATTCTTTTTCTTATAGTTCCGACATGGGAGACCCAGCTCCCTCCCTGTTGCCTGTTGGCAGTTCTTGTTCCGTGTGTTTTCACCGGCTGTTGTAGACAGAGGTCCCGGTTATTCCGGGTTTTACTCTATCTCTATCTCTACTTGTGGGTGGATGTCCTCCTTCAGCTTTTGCACTAAACTGGCTAGATGTGGTCATCCAGGGGGTGTATATGCTCGGAGGGAGGAGCTACACTTTTTAGTGTAGTACTTTGTGTGTCCTCCGGAGGCAGAAGCTATACACCCATGGTCTGGGTCTCCCATGTCGGAACTATAAGAAAAAGAATTTACGGTAAGTAAACAAAATTCTCTTTATTCACTACACGGTGGAGGTACATAATGCTATAATTTGCTTCAGAGCGCCATGTGTGTGGGAGGGAGGTGCAAAGCGCTGGCTGGTGGGGCGTGCGCAGAGCGCTGGCTGGCTGTTGGGGCGTGCGCAGAGCACTGGCTGGCTGGTGGGGCGTGCACAGAGCGCTGGCTGGTGGTGGGGCTTGCGCAGAGCGCTGGCTGGTGGTGGGGCTTGCGCAGAGCGCTGGCTGGTGGTGGGGCTTGCGCAGAGCGCTGGCTGGTGGTGGGGCATGCGCAGAGCGCTGGCTGGTGGTGGGGCGTGCGCAGAGCGCTGGCTGGTGGTGGGGCGTGCGCAGAGCGCTGTGTGGTGGCGGGGAGGGCAGAGCGCTGTGTGGTGGTGGCGGGGAGGGCAGAGCGCTGTGTGGTGGTGGCGGGGAGGGCAGAGCGCTGTGTGGTGGTGGCGGGGAGGGCAGAGCGCTGTGTGGTGGTGGCGGGGAGGGCAGAGCGCTGTGTGGTGGTGGCGGGGAGGGCAGAGCGCTGTGTGGTGGTGGCGGGGAGGGCAGAGCGCTGTGTGGTGGTGGCGGGGAGGGCAGAGCGCTGTGTGGTGGTGGCGGGGAGGGCAGAGCGCTGTGTGGTGGTGGCGGGGAGGGCAGAGCGCTGTGTGGTGGTGGCGGGGAGGGCAAAGCGCTGTGTGGTGGTGTCGGGGAGGGCAGAGCGCTGTGTGGTGGTGTCGGGGAGGGCAGAGCGCTGTGGTGGTGGTGGCGGGGAGGGCATAGCGCTGTGTGGTGGTGGCGGGGAGGGCAGAGCGCTGTGTGGTGGTGGCGGGGAGGGCAGAGCGCTGTGTGGTGGTGGCGGGGAGGGCAGAGCGCTGTGTGGTGGTGGCGGGGAGGGCAGAGCGCTGTGTGGTGGTGGCGGGGAGAGCAGAGCGCTGTGTGGTGGTGGCGGGGAGGGCAGAGCGCTGTGTGGTGGAGGGGAGGGCAGAGCGCTGTGTGGTGGCGGAGGGGGGGGGGGCAGAGCGCTGTGTGGTGGCGGAGGGGGGGGCAGAGCGCTGTGTGGTGGCGGAGGGGGGGGGGAAGAGCGCTGTGTGGTGGCAGCGGGGGGGGGGGGGAAGAGCGCTGTGTGGTGGCGGGGGGGGGGGGGGAAGAGCGCTGTGTGGGGGGGGCGGGGCAGAGCGCTGTGTGGGGCTGTTATTTCCAATGCTAGAGTGATGAGAGGTCAGTGCTGGGCAGAATACTGACAGCCAATGAGTGTGCAGGGGGCGGGGCTGGACAGTGAGGCCGGGCGGTACCAGCTCTGACTGAAAGCTCGGCAGTCAAGCAAAGTTTGCTTGAGCTGCAGGTAAATAAAGTGGGTGCAGAGAATAAATTGATAATTCAAGAGGAACAAAAGTTAGAACCGCCCCCCCCTCCCCCCAAAAAATGTAGCGATGTTTTAGATGACAGTAAATAGATTATTGCACATAGATTAGCTTAAAAAAAAGTTTGCGTTTATGGTTTGATAACTACTTTAAGTTATATACA
>NC_134353.1:65109720-65117220 GCF_048569485.1 Anomaloglossus baeobatrachus
CTCAGGGCCACTCGGTGATCCCTTACTTAGACGATCTCCTAGTCAAGGCACCCTCCCGGGTGGCATGTCAACACAGCCTGACCATTGCTCTGGAGACTCTCCAGAGGTTCGGGTGGATCATCAATTTCCCAAAGTCAAAATTGACACCGACCCAATCACTGACTTACCTCGGGATGGAGTTTCATACTCTATCAGCGATAGTGAAGCTTCCGCTGGACAAACAGCGTTCGCTGCAGACAGGGGTGCACTCTCTCCTTCGGACCCAGTCACACCCCTTGAGGCGCCTCATGCACTTCCTAGGGAAGATGGTGGCAGCAATGGAGGCAGTTCCCTTTGCGCAGTTTCATCTGCGTCCACTTTAATGGGACATTCTCCGCAAATGGGACAGGAAGTCGGCGTCCCTAGACAAGAACGTCTCTCTCTTTCACTGGCAGCCAAAACCTCTCTTCAGTGGTGGCTTCTTCCCACTTCCTTGTCGAAGGGAAAATCATTCCTGCCCCCATCCTGGGCTGTGGTCACGACGGACGCGAGTCTGTCAGGGTGGGGAGCGGTCTTCCTCCACCACAGGGCTCAGGGAACCTGGACTCCCACGGAGTCCGCCCTTCAGATCAATGTTCTGGAGATAAGGGCAGTGTATCTAGCCCTAAAGGCGTTCCATCGGTGGCTGGAGGGCAGACAGATCCGCATACAGTCGGACAACGCCACGGCGGTCGCGTACATCAACCACCAGGGCGGCACACGCAGTCGTCAGGCCTTCCAAGAAGTTCGGCGGATTCTGCTGTGGGCAGAAGCCACAGCCTCCACCATCTCCGCAGTTCACATCCCGGGCGTAGAAAACTGGGA
Organism: Anomaloglossus baeobatrachus; assembly: GCF_048569485.1. NCBI lineage: Eukaryota > Metazoa > Chordata > Amphibia > Anura > Aromobatidae > Anomaloglossus > Anomaloglossus baeobatrachus. Next base: position 65,110,564 of record NC_134353.1, read on the forward strand.
AGCAGACTTTCTCAGTCGCCAGGGCATGGACGCAGGGGAATGGTCTCTTCACCCGGACGTGTTTCAAGAGATCTGTTGCCGCTGGGGAACGCCGGACGTCGACCTCATGGCGTCTCGGCACAACAACAAAGTCCCGGCATTCATGGCACGGTCTCAAGATCACAGAGCTCTGGCGGCGGACGCATTAGTTCAGGATTGGTCGCAGTTTCGACTGCCTTATGTATTTCCTCCTCTGGCACTGCTGCCCAGAGTGTTGCGCAAGATCAGGTCCGACTGCCGCCACGCCATCCTCGTCGCTCCAGACTGGCCGAGGAGGTCGTGGTACCCGGATCTGTGGCACCTCACGGTGGGTCAACCGTGGGCACTCCCAGACCGACCAGACTTGCTGTCTCAAGGGCCATTTTTCCATCTGAATTCTGCGGCCCTCAACCTGACTGTGTGGCCATTGAGTCCTGGCTCCTAGCGTCCTCAGGGTTATCTCAAGATGTCATTGCCACTATGAGACAAGCCAGGAAACCAACGTCCGCCAAGATCTATCACAGGGCTTGGAGGATCTTCTTATCCTGGTGCTCTGATCGGGGTTTTACCCCCTGGCCGTTTGCCTTACCCACTTTTCTTTCTTTCCTTCAATCCGGAATGGATAAGGGTTTGTCTCTCGGCTCTCTCAAGGGACAAGTATCGTCGCTTTCCGTGTTTTTTTCAAAAGCGTCTAGCCAGGCTTCCGCAGGTCCGCACGTTCCTGCAGGGAGTTTGCCACATAGTCCCACCTTACAAGCGTCCGCTGGAACCCTGGGATCTTAACAGGGTGCTAACGGCTCTTCAGAAACCACCTTTCTTTGTCGCTCCATTGGCAGACCCAGACAATTGGGTGTATAGCTTCTGCCTCTGGAGGCCACACAAAGTAATTACACTTTAAAAAGTGTAACCCCTCCCCTCTGCTATACACCCTCCCGTACATCACGGGCCCCTCAGTTTTTTGCTTTGTGTTAAAGGAGGCACACATTCACGCAAGCTCCACGTTTTTAGTCAGCAGCAGCTGCTGACTTTATCGGATGGAAGAAAAGAGGGCCCCTATGGGGCCCCCGGCATGCTCCCTTCTCACCCCACTCAGGTCGGCGGTGTTGTTAAGGTTGAGGTACCCATTGCGGGTACACAGGCTGGAGCCACATGCCGCTTTCCTTCCCCATCCCTTAGGGGCTCTGGGGAAGTGGGATCCTATCCGGTCATCCAGACACTGGGACCGGTCTCCCTCCGCAGCCCCTGGGGGAATCTGCCGGACAGGAGACGGAGTATCGTCAGGGACATGGCCCTGCATCCACAGGTACTCTGTGTCCCCGTTGGGACGGCGCATAAAGCACCTTGGGCCCAGACGCTGCAGCGACTGCGGCGTGGGAATGGATCCGGGACTACCGCGCCGACCGTGCACTGCCGGCCGGCCGCGGTTTTAACTTTAGTCCCCGGCTTTTGCGGCCTAGTACAGTATTCTCCCGCCCCCAGGCCTGCCAGTCAGGGAAAAGGGCGGGACGGTCGGTATGATGCCGACAGTGAGGGCTGGAGTACACTGAGCTGTCCTCCGCCCCCCTCACTACTCACGCTGGGGCACCAGATTCCCGCACTTTTGTGACTACGCCCACGCCTCCCTCCTCCTCTGAGAACGCCGTCAGCCATTTTTTCAGCACATTCTGCGGTGGAGAACTTCTGGCTGCAGCTGAGGGAGACCCGGGGCAGGGAATCTGGTGGCCACAGAGCGGTTGGTAAGCCACACCGGTCTGCCGGTGCTGGACCCCCCAGAGTGCCGAACTGTATATATATATATATATATATATATATATATATATATAATATATATATATATATATATCGTTTGTGTATACAGGTTCGGCTGTACTGGTAACTTGAGGCTATTTATATATCCCTCAGTGATCACGGTGCTCCCTTACTTATCTCTTGGAGGACAACAACATGTCGTCCGCAAAGAGCAAGGGTACCAAGGCACAGGCTTATTTTGCAACCTGTACCTCATGTGCGGCTATGCTACCTGCAGGTTCCACCTACCCTCATTGTGTGCAATGCTCGGCCCCTGTGACACTCACTCAGCCGGAGCCTCAGGCACTGGTGGGACCCCCGGCTCAGGTAGAGACACCGGTTCCCACTGTCCAGGTGACAGGGACAGAGTTTGCAGTTTTGGCTGACAAACTGTCTGAGTCGCTTTCACAGTCCATGGCTCAGTCTATGGACAAATGGTCTGCTAAGATACTAGAAGCCTTGCAGTCCAGACCAACAACACAGATGCAGGGCACTGTGCGTTCTTCGTCCCCAGGTCCCCATCAGTTGGCGCAGCAATCTGCTCCTGAGGTGACACATAGGTCCCACGGTGAGGACTCCGACTCGGACCGCAGTCCCAGACCGGTGAAGCGGGCTCGCTGGGGACCTTCCTCCACTTCATCACGCTGCTCAGGGTCTCAGCATGAGGACTCTCTAGAGGATGAAGAGGAAGGCGCAGCTCAGGGCTCAGACCCTGACGGTGCTCTCAATCTAGATACACCTGAAGGGGACGCCATAATAAATGACCTTATAGCGTCCATCAACCAGGTGCTAGAAATTTCTCCTCCAACTCCAACTGTAGAGGAGGCGGCTTCACAGCAGGAGAAACACCAGTTTCGGTTTCCCAAACGTACACGGAGTGCCTTTGTCGATCACTCTAATTTCAGGGATGCTGTCCAGAAGCACAGAGCATACCCGGACAAGCGCTTTACTAAGCGCCTTAATGACACACGTTATCCCTTCCCCCCGGAAGTAGTGAAGGGTTGGGCTCAGTGTCCAAAAGTGGATCCTCCAGTCTCTAGGCTGGCGGCCAGATCTGTGGTTTCAGTGGCAGATGGCTCATCCCTCAAGGATGCCACTGACAGGCAGATAGAGCTCATGATGAAATCCATCTATGAAGCCATAGGAGTATCTTTTGCTCCGGCATTCGCGGCAGTGTGGGCGCTCCAAGCTATCTCAGCTTGTCTGTCTGAGATTACTGCGGTCACACGCACCGCTACTCCGCAGGTTGTGTCTCTGACTCCTCAGGCGTCGGCTTTTTCGTCCTACGCCATGAACGCCGTCCTGGACTCGGTGAGCCGTTCAGCGGTAGCATCCGCCAATTCGGTGGCAGTCCGCAGAGCCATGTGGCTACGTGAATGGAAGGCAGACTCTGCCTCCAAGAAATTCTTAACCGTTTTGCCATTTTCTGGCGACCGTTTGTTTGGCGAGCAATTGGACGAAATTATTAAACAATCCAAGGGAAAGGACTCGTCCTTACCCCAGTCTAAACATAACAAACCTCAACAGCGAAAGTTTCAATCGAGGTTTCAGTCCTTTCGGCCTTCGGCCAAGTCACATTCCTCCACGTCAAACAGGTCGGGGAAGGGCCAGAGGAACCCTTCTGCATGGCGGTCTAAGTCACGGCCTAAAAAGACCGCCGGAGGCACCGCCACTAAGGCGGCCTCTTCATGACTCTCGGCCTCCCCAAACCGCATCCTCGGTCGGTGGCAGGCTCTCCCGCTTTTGCGACGCCTGGTGGCCACATGTCCAAGACCGATGGGTGAGAGACATTCTGTCTCACGGTTACAGGATAGAGTTCAGCTCTCGTCCTCCAACTCGTTTCTTCACAACATCTCCGCCCCCAGAGAGAGCCGCTGCACTTTTTCAGGCGGTGAATGCTCTGAAGGCAGAAGGAGTGGTGATTCCCGTTCCCCCTCAGGAACATGGTCACGGCTTCTACTCCAACTTGTTCGTGGTGCCAAAAAGGACGGATCTTTCCGTCCCGTTCTAGACCTCAAACTGCTCAACAAGCATGTCAGCACCAGAAGGTTTCGGATGGAATCTCTCCGCTCGGTCATCGCCTCAATGTCACAAGGAGACTTCCTAGCATCAATAGACATCAAGGATGCTTATCTCCATGTGCCGATCGCACCCGAACATCAACGCTTCCTGCGTTTCGCCATTGGGGACGAACACCTTCAGTTCGTGGCACTGCCTTTCGGCTTGGCGACAGCCCCACGGGTCTTCACCAAGATCATGGCAACAGTGGTGGCGGTCCTACACTCTCAGGGCCACTCGGTGATCCCTTACTTAGACGATCTCCTAGTCAAGGCACCCTCCTGGGTGGCTTGCCAGCACAGCCTGACCATTGCCCTGGAGACTCTCCAGAGGTTCGGGTGGATCATCAATTTCCCAAAGTCAAAATTGACACCGACCCAATCCCTGACTTACCTCGGCATGGAGTTTCATACTCTATCAGCGATAGTGAAGCTTCCGCTGGACAAACAGCGTTCACTACAGACAGGGGTCCAATCTCTTCTTCGGGGTCAGTCACACTCCTTGAGACGCCTTATGCACTTCCTAGGGAAGATGGTGGCAGCAATGGAAGCAGTTCCCTTTGCGCAGTTTCATCTGCGTCCACTTCAGTGGGACATTCTCCGCAAATGGGACAAGAGGTCGACGTCACTAGACAGGAACGTTTCCCTGTCAAGAGCAGCCAAAACCTCCCTTCAGTGGTGGCTTCTTCCCACTTCTTTGTCGAAGGGAAAATCCTTCCTGCCCCCATCCTGGGCTGTGGTCACGACAGACGCGAGCCTGTCAGGGTGGGGAGCGGTCTTCCTCCACCACAGGGCTCAGGGAACCTGGACTCCCACGGAGTCCGCCCTGCAGATCAATGTTCTGGAGATAAGGGCAGTGTATCTAGCCCTACAGGCGTTCCAGCGGTGGCTGGAGGGCAGACAGATCCGAATACAATCAGACAACGCCACGGCGGTCGCATACATCAACCACCAAGGCGGCACACGCAGTCGTCAAGCATTCCAAGAGGTTCGGCGGATTCTGCTGTGGGCGGAAGCCACAGCCTCCACCATCTCCGCAGTTCACATCCCGGGCGTAGAAAACTGGGAAGCAGACTTTCTCAGTCGCCAGGGCATGGACGCAGGGGAATGGTCTCTTCACCCGGACGTGTTTCAAGAGATCTGTTGCCGCTGGGGAACGCCGGACGTCGATCTAATGGCGTCTCGGCACAACAACAAAGTCCCGGAATTCATGGCACGGTCTCAGGATCACAGGGCGCTGGCGGCAGATGCGTTAGTTCAGGACTGGTCGCAGTTTCGACTACCCTATGTATTTCCCCCTCTGGCACTTCTGCCCAGAGTGTTACGCAAGATCAGGTCCGACTGCAGGCGCGCCATCCTCGTCGCTCCAGACTGGCCGAGGAGGTCGTGGTACCCGGATCTGTGGCACCTCACGGTGGGTCAACCGTGGGCACTCCCAGACCGACCAGACTTGCTGTCTCAAGGGCCATTTTTCCATCTGAATTCTGCGGCCCTCAACCTGACTGTGTGGCCATTGAGTCTTGGCTCCTAGCGTCATCAGGTTTATCTCAAGATGTCATTGCCACCATGAGACAGGCCAGGAAATCAACGTCCACCAAGATCTACCACAGGACTTGGAAGATCTTCTTAGCCTGGTGCTCGGATAGGGGTTTTGCTCCCTGGCCGTTTGCATTGCCCACTTTTCTTTCCTTTCTTCAATCAGGATTGGACAAGGGTTTGTCTCTTGCCTCTCTCAAGGGACAAGTGTCGGCGCTTTCAGTGTTTTTTCAAAAGCGTCTAGCCAGACTCTCGCAGGTCCGCACGTTCCTGCAGGGAGTTTGCCACATAGTCCCACCTTACAAGCATCCGCTAGAACCCTGGGATCTTAACAAGGTGCTGACGGCTCTCCAGAAGCCACCTTTCGAGCCGATGCGGGAGATCTCTCTATCTCGCCTTTCACAGAAAGTGGCCTTCCTAGTGGCAGTCACTTCACTTAGGAGAGTGTCTGAGCTAGCAGCGCTGTCATGCAAAGTCCCCTTCCTGGTCTTTCACCAGGATAAGGTGGTCCTGCGTCCGGTCCCGGAATTTCTCCCCAAGGTGGTATCCCCTTTTCATCTCAATCAGGATATCTCCTTGCCTTCTTTTTGCCCTCATCCAGTTCACCAATGTGAAAAGGATTTGCACTTGTTAGACCTCGTGAGAGCACTCAGAATCTACATTTCTCGCACGGCGCCCCTGCGCCGTTCGGATGCGCTCTTTGTCCTTGTCGCTGGCCAGCGTAAGGGGTCTCAGGCTTCCAAGTCAACCTTGGCTAGGTGGATCAAGGAACCGATTCTTGAAGCCTACCGTTCATCGGGGCTTCAGATTCCTTCAGGGCTGAGAGCCCATTCTACCAGGGCCGTAGGCGCGTCCTGGGCTTTGCGGCACCAGGCTACGGCTCAGCAGGTGTGTCAGGCGGCTACCTGGTCGAGTCTGCACACCTTCACAAAACACTATCAGGTGCATGCCTATGCTTCGGCAGAGGCTAGCCTAGGTAGGCAAGTCCTTCAGGCGGCAATTGCCCACCTGTAAGAGGGGGCCGTTTTTTCGGCTCTTTTTATCGAGGTATTCTTTTACCCACCCAGGGATTGCTTTTGGACATCCCAATTGTCTGGGTCTCCCAATGGAGCGACAAAGAAGAAGGGAATTTTGTTTACTTACCGTAAATTCCTTTTCTTCTAGCTCTTATTGGGAGACCCAGCACCCGCCCCTGTTCCCTTCGGGCTGTTGTTCTTTTGTGTACACATGTTGTTCATGTTCAATTGTTCTTTGGTTA